>NW_020955848.1:628181-653260 GCF_003031625.1 Empidonax traillii
CAATTACTGGACCAGCTCCTTCACAGAAACACAGAGTGACAAAGGAGTCTCTTGCCCATCATCCTAATTGGATCTTGAATGCCTTTGACTGCTAGATAAGCCATAAATTAACTGTTATCTCAATTACCTGGAGGTATTTTTCTTATCTTTGCCTCTTTAAATAAAGAAAGATCATTTGTATTTCAACTGAAATTTTTAAGGCAACTTTCAAGTAATCAAAGACAGTCTGAAAAGGAACACAGCTGTTTCAGAGCATCACCTTTTGGTCAGCTTACCCAGAGGAAGTAATTTTAAGAATTTTTAATGCAAATATTGAACTACAGCGGTATTATTTGTGTTAATCTTTTAAAAAGTATTCTTCTCTGTAGCAATAGAAGAGAGTTTGTAAGATGTGGAAAACTGATTTCTCTGAAGTATTCTGTTAATTGATTTCCTGTGAGTTAAATCCTTGAAGTAAAGAAAAATGGACATTGTTATTTGTTATGTTTAGAAAGTAGTTGAAATAGCATTACCACATAATCATAGCAGCAGCAGTTTCACATTAATGCTTAACATACCAAAAGGGAACAATATTTCAGCCTTCTGAAGGACTCTACTTCTGTTCATATACTGAACCTACCTACCAACATTACCCATTAAAGGGCAATATTTAAAGATTTGTTTATAACACATTTTTTTCATGTTTTTCATTGTAATGTATATTTTACTCCACTTCTGTGAGCATCCAGTATGTATAGAAATGGCATATTAAGAAGTGGTGCCAAGAAGTACGTTTGCATCAAAACTGCACAAAACTCAAACCATCTGTAATGTTTCCTCCAAAAAAAAAAATATTTAAATCTTTATTTGTACATTTTGGAAGTAAAAACAAGCAGCTTACAAACCAATGGAGTTTATTTATGGAATAAAGTATGAGTGTAATATTGATCCAACCGCTCTGTTTTTATTTGGTGCTGTTAAATATAACACAATTCTTGAAACTGCTGGAGAAGTCCTGTTTTTGTACCCACAACCCCCGTGGTATAAAACACCGTAAAAAAATCATTGCAAGTATTAATCTTTGTTGCCCCAACCCCTGATTGAGCGTGCTTGAAGGAGGCTGGAATTTGACCTTTGATATCTCTGCTCTATTTTCCTAATCTTAGGCTGAGATGGAAGGTCAGTTCTTTTGGGAGAGGGATGTTTGTGAGCTGGGCTCTGGCCACTGCGACATCCTCCAGCTGTGTGACCCGTGCTGGACACAAGGGACCCGCTTGTATTTTGTGCTCTGCCTTTGTTAGATTATTTAGCCTTTTTGTGTCTCAGTTAACATAAGAATAATATTAATTTTTTTGCTCACAGAGAAGATAGAGACCTCTTGAACAAATATGCTGCGTTCCAGATAGATATCTCCAAAAATTCATCAGGTAGTTCAACACAATGTAGAGGACGTGGAAGGAAAGGTAATGCTGGCTGGGAGGAAGAGACTGCCAGGGTTCTTCCCCCAAAAAAGGTCTTTTTAACCAAGCAAGCAAAGCTTTACTGGAAACCCAAGTCAAGGCTGGACCTCAGGTAACTCAAAGTAGAACTTTTAAAAGGAACTACAAGAAGGAGCATCCTCCAAGCTTTGCAGCTCAGCTCCGTGGTAGATCTGCTCTCCTGAGGGCCCACTGATCCCTCTTGCTGCTCTCCAGGAAAAGCACACAATGCCTGCCTCAAACAGGAGGGTCTTTCTCTTTCTGGTGGATTCCTGGGTCTCCATCACAGGGTGATAAATTACAGCCATCCACACACCCACGCACGGTATACTGGACTGAATCTGGAGGATTGTATTTCAACTTCCGTCCAGTTCTAGCTCACTGCAACAGTTAAGAGATGTTTCCTATAGAATCAATGCCCAGATCTCTTTGGTTTCAGTAGGAACTGAGCATTTCCCCCCCTTGGTTGCTTGGTCTCTGGTTTCTTGACTTCAGAGAAATGCAGCTTTGGTTCATCAACTCCTTCCACCCTTCAGGAGAATTATTTCCTGTATGTATGTCCTATCCAGAGAACTATCACATACATTTAAACCTGCTCTACTTTATCCCATTAATCCTGCTCGTGATCTCAACCTTGAGCCCCAGCAAGCTGTTTTGGCCTGGAGAAAAAGCATTTGGAATTCAGTATCTGTGAAGCACACAGCAAGATAGTTCCTGTGCCAGGTTTGTCCCCTGGTGTGGGACTGACACCCAGAGCCACCAGAAGAGACCCCCAAAGCTTTTCCCACTTCTTCTCTGGCAGAGTGGAAGAGACAGGGTCTTCCTTGTTGGGAATAAGAGTATTTTACATGGAAATCAGACATTTTTCTTGCAGGGATGCCCAGGAATTCAATGGTGATGGCTTAATCCAGCTGCCACAGTGTATCCCTACCCCACGCCCATACAACTGTTTATGTAAATATTTACGTTTATTTGATATGCATCTCACTCTCTGGCTGGGAATATCAAACAGAAGAGCTGATCCTCCTTAAAAATCATGGCACTCGGATGATTCTCTTGAGGAAATGAGTGATGTATTTTGTGGGATGGAGAGCAGGTGGGTTTTTGCCCCTTGGAACCCCCACTGATGTTCTGACCCCGCTGATGTCCTCAACACCTCAGCTGACCTGGTTTCCTCTCATTTTTTGCTGCTGTTGGGGCTGGGATACCAAGACCAACCTGCTGCATCCTCTGGCTCTTGAGCAACTCCACCTGCTCACAGCCTTAAGCCAGTGTACTACTCAAAAAATCTTTTGTGTTTGTTTAGCGGATATTTCCAGATGTTTTTATTTTCTCTAAGTAGAATTTTCAAAATCTTCAGGACAAAATACATGGCAATTTGAGGTGGAAATTCTCTTGTATAAATCAGCTGGGGAGTATAACTAGTGAGGAAAATGCATGATGCAAATCACTGTCTGGGAATGTTTAACATGATCTGAAACCTTCGATTCAGAAAATCAAAAATTATCTCTGTTGCAAACCTAATTTCTCTCTTTCCGGGCCTGAGAAAAGAAGGTGCCCACCAAACAATTCTGACATTCATTTCAGCTCCACAGTCCAGTCATTGTGGCAGAAAATAGATCCTACAGGAAAATGTTACTTCAGAAAAACAGGAGCCTCGCAGGCATAGCCCTATAAAAGCAGCAGCAGCTTAATGGAGTTTAGAGTTAAGGAAAAAGTGCTGTGATTTCACTTTGGACTTGCAGGTACTTCAAAATAAAAAGCATTTGCCATCAGATAAAAGAGCTGGAGATCACCAACACTGGTCAAACTCTGGGATTTCCCTTCTTATTGGAAAAATATGCGGACTTGAGTTCAAATTTTCCGGGTGTCAACCCATGATCTGTGTCTTCAGGAGGGACAAATTTCCTGCTGGGACAACTCTACAAGGATTAACATATCTGGTAATAGACATTGGTTATATTTGTTGGGTCACCCCTTCTCTCACTGCTGATCTGTGTGTGCCCACAGAGCAGGTTTTTGTAACTAATGTTGGCTGGGGGGAGATGATGAGATGGTTGAGGGGTGTTAAGGCACAGAGCCCATGTAGGTTTGTCAACACATGGACCTGGTATTGTCCTTCCAGAGCCCAAAGCCTCTCCATAGGGTTGGAATTTTGCTTTAATGGAAATGAAGCCCACATGGGGAATGCACAGTGGTTTAGGTGTGCAAGACGTGGTGTTTGTTTGCTTGCTGGCATCATTAATTTCATCTGACAGAAATGCCTCGTTAAGGGTGAAAGTCATTGTAACATAAAGCACCGAGGGGTTACAGTGTTCTGGGGATTTATTTAAACCCAAATATTTTCCTGTGTATGTGTATTCAAGTCATTAGTTACTTCTTCAAGTTTACTCAGCTGCTCAGATGGATGAGGAGAATGTCTGGGTAAGACTTTTTAGGGGTTTTGTTGTTGAGTATCTGGGATTGGTCACGTTAGCGTAATGTTTTCTGTGAGAGAGCTGATTTACAAGGAAAACAGCACACAAAAGCAGGGATAAAGTTTCTGGCAGCTCTCTCCAGAGGAAACAGTTCCCTGATACAGCCATCACAGCAAGAGCTCCACGGCTAAAAATACCCCAGCTCGCCTCCTGTGAAGGGCTGCTTGCCCCTTTGACTTGAGGGACAGACATGCCTGTGTGCTTTGATGGGTGAGTAATTATCTTTCCAGGAGCATTTGACTGGCCACTTGTTCACTGCCAGAGTAAATCAGGATACAGGGTTGTCCCACAGGGTCGTATTTCCAGCTCTGTGACTCCAGCCAGTGTAGTTTGTCGCTCAGTGGTTCCTTGTTGGGCTGGATGCCAGTGAGATGCCCTCACTGTGCTCCCCCACTGCCCTGGCCACAGGTCAGCACCTGGCAACTCCAGCTGAGACCATTCCCCATCTGCAGCCTTCTGAATAAAAGGGGGTTTTATTTGAACAGCGGCACAAACTGAAATGCGATAAAACGGGATGCTGGTTAACGAAGCTACTGAAAACCTTTCAAATATACTGCAGGTAGAGAAACTCGACTTGTGTCTGAAAATATTAACTAAATTTAGATTTAAATATGTGTCTACTGACATCAAAATCACAAAAATTCTTGCCCAAAATCCTTACTTAGAGAGAGGAGCCTGTGCTGCTCCTGGAGTGGTGCCAGTCTGTGGTCAGTGATGCTGTACTGGTGTGTTGGGCTCTGGAAGAGAAACTTGTCTCCAGCTGAGCTACATGGAGGTATTTTGGGTGATTAAGGTTTGTCTCTTGCAATGTCTTGTTTAGCTGTGACAAAACTGCTGGAGGAAGCATGTCAGGTGTATTAGGAAGTAATTCTTCCCTGTGAGGGTGGGGAGGCCCTGGCACAGGTTGCCCAGAGAAGCTGTGGCTGCCCCATCCCTGGAAGTGTCCAAGGCCAGGTTGGACAGGACTTGGAGCAACCTGGGATAGTGGAAGGTGGGAGTGGAATGAGATGAACTTTAAGGTCTCTTGCAACACAAACCATCCTGTGATTCTGTGTGACAACACATTTTTATGTTGAGAATATAAAACGTCCTCTTTTTTAGGTCAGGAATTTTACTTTTCCGAGTTCTCCTTGGCTCTGTACCAAAGCTGTAGGAGGGAGAATTACTTAATATCCATTTAAGATGACCCACAGAATAAGATAATGAGGTGTATCATCTCCTTACCAGCTGCAGAGTGATTAAAAAGGAAGAAAAAAAGGAGAAGGAACTGCACAAATTTTCTCATGGTACACGCAGTTATATAAAATGATATAAAATAGCAAAAGTGCAATGAACTGCTTGAGAATTGTGTTGCATAGATAGGAATATGTAAAAGAGCTCCTAATTGCAGAAATTTGTGGTTTTTTTGGTTTTTGTTTTTTTTTTTTTTTTTTTAAATTAGTCACAGTGCTGTATTTTTAGACTTCATGTTTTAAAATATTTTTATCTTCCACAGTATCTTACAATGACTAGATTTTAATTAACATGTAATTACAGGAAGATGTTCATGCAAAAACCTATTGCATGGAGACTGCTCTGAGGTTCTAGAATTACTGCAGGTCTGCAACTGGCTTGAGAAATTGCCAGTAGAAAAGGTCAAAAAAACCTCTTTGCAAACCTTCCTCTTCTCGCTTGGGCAGTCTGCTAATCCACTCTGTAACGTGCTCTTACAGCTCTTGAAGCTGTGCTTGAAGAATGGGGAGACTTCCATTTCTATTTCCTGTTTCTGTGGGGTTTTTTAGAACTTTCTGGTCCCTAAAGCAAACACTTTTTACCCCCTTATATCCCCATATGGGATGATGTGGGGAAAGTTAATAAAAATCATGGCCAAAGGGTGCTCGTGGGAATGGTGCCCAGTCTGAATGTGGGCTCATCTTCTGATTACCTGATAATGGTGTCTAAAAGAAAAGTCTCTAAATTAAATTAATTGTGATATATAACTGTGGCCAGGGAGTTAAACCAAAACCACTGTCAGGACACAAGTCTGGTTTTGTAACGGGGTTGATCTCTGGAATTGTGTCACTACAGGAGGAGTCAGGGAAATACGCCAGAGACAGACTGTGCCATTTCATACCTGGGGAAATTATCATGGCAATTTGGTATGAAAATAAAAAAAATGGATTCACAGGATGGTTTGGGTTGGAAAGGACCTTAAAGACCATCTAGTCCAACACCTACCATGGGCAGGGACACCTTCCACTAGCCCAGGCTGCTCCAAGCCCCGTCCAACCTGGCCTTGGACACTCCCAGGGATCCAGGGACAGCCACAGCTTCTCTGGGCAACCTGTGCCAGGGTCTCACCACTCTCACAGGGAAGGATTTATTCCCAATATCCCATCTAACCCTGCCCTCTGGCAGTGAGAAGCCATTCCCCCTTGTCCTGTCCCTCCAGGCCCTTGTCCCCAGTCCCTCTCCAGCTCTCCTGGAGCCCCTTTAGGCACTGGAAGGGGCTCTCAGGTCTCCCTGGAGCCTCCTCTTCTCCAGGTGAACACCCCCAGCTCTCCCAGCCTGGCACCAGAGCAGAGGGGCTCCAACTCGCTGTCCACAGGGTCATTTAGGTTGGAAAAGCCCTCTAAGATCAGCACTGCCAAGTCCCCAAGTGCCACATCTACATGTTTTTTAAATCCCTCCAGGGATGGTGACTCCACCACTGCCCTGGGCAGCTGTGCCAATGCCTGACCACCCTTTCCATGAAGAAACGTTTCCTAACATCCACTCTAGACTTGTCTTCCCCATAATCCCCCCACGACAGCCGTGCCCTCCACAGCACTGCAGTGATGTCAGGGAAAGGGAGCCACCACTCAGTTCCAGATTTCCAACTTCCAGAGGGATAACCCAGTGCTCAGATATTATATCCACATTAGTTCTTCGTGACTAATGTTGTTACAATGAATACCAGAGGAATTAGTAATGAATGCCCACTTACTGTAGAGTGCTGCCAAATCTATACTTAACTTGTAATGCTACTGGGAGCACATATATAATTTTTGTGTTTGTTATTATGTAAAAATATAACTTTGAGGGCTCATTGGCCTAAATTTAATTATGTAATGGCCTAAGTTAAACTGCATGAAAGATGTATAATTATGGGCTGACTCCTCTATCTAATACTATGAGCTGATGTTACAAACCCAACATTTTACTTCTATTTGTTTTACTTTTGAGAGGTTTCACTTGCTTTGCTTAGGACCCAAAGCAAATGGAAGTTTTGCAACAGAATCTAACAGTCAGAAAAATGCTTATAATAAAGAAGCTCTGTTTCATTCTTCCCTTCATAAATAACTTGAGATTAAGACCTAATTGATTTCATTCTCTTGTGATGTATACCACAGTAATTTTTAATGATTTCTCTCAAGTTTCCCATTAGGAATATTTATTTTTCTTTAAAAATGCCCCAAAATATGCTGTCCTCCTAATTCACTGTCGCAGCTTTTATGATGATGGATGTTGCATTGTTCTGTGGTTTGCAGAGGGCTAGACAGGAATATTAAAAATATACGACTTCATAATTTTTAGTCTGAGTTGAATACTGTCCTCTTGTGAGACATGTAAAATATTGTGGGCTTTTTTTCTTTTGTTTTCAGGGAGACAGTGAAATTTGAGGCAACAGATCAAAGAGCTCATTCACAGTGTCTAGTCTGCAGAAAAAAAGACACAAAGAACACTTACTTAATGGGTTATTTGTTGGATTTAAAGGGATTTTAGCACAGGACACCTTCCTGACATGTTTTCAGGAATGCTCTATCTGATAGAAGGATTCTGCTGGAGAATCATCACTTCTCAGTATTGAAATTAGCAGGAAAGCTTAAAATGTTGTTTCTTGCACCATGGAGGTTTAGGGCTGTGCAGACATGACAAAGAAGGTTGTTTATTTATTTATTATTTAGGAAGGTGTTTGGTCATATGTTACTAAAACATAAGAAAGTTTAGCTAGTGTGTTTTTTTCCTCTTCCTGGAAGAAGCCTGGAAGAGAAAAATGTTGATGTCTAATTTGGTGTGATGTAAAACTGGGAATTACAGAATCATGGAATATCCTGAGTTAGAAGGGACCCACAAGGATCATCCAGTCCAAGCCTTAGCCCTGCACAGGCCCATCCCCAAGAGTCACACCCTGTGCCTGAGAGCATCATCCAAACACTCCTGGAGCTCTGTCAGCCTTGGGGCTGTGCCCACTGCCCTGGGGAGCCTGTTCAGTGCCAACCACCCTCTGGGGGAAGAACCTTTTCCTGAGATCCAACCTAACCCTCTCCTGACACAGCTCCAGCTGTTCCCTCAGGTCCTGTCACTGGTCACAGAGAGCAGAAATCAGTGCCTGCCCTTCCACTGCCCCTCGTGAGGATTTTGAAGATCTCAATGAGCTCTGACCTCAGTTTCCTTTTCTCCAGGTTGAACAAATCAAGTGCCCTCAGGTGCTCCTCATATGGCCCCTCCAAAACCTTCCCCACATCTTCATGGCTCTCCTTTGGACACTCTGACAGCTTTATATCCCGAACCCCACATTCCCTGGGATATTGAGGCTGTGGGTCAGGGTCCTGGGGGCTGCAGGGGGTGCTCCCAGGTGGGTTGGGTGTCCCTGGGAAGGCTCAGCTGCTGGTGGTGTCTGTGCTCATGGAGAGCTGGGTGTTGGCACGATTTATGCTGCAGGAAAAGAACGTAAGTGGGGACCTTGCGAGGTTTGGGCTTTTGTGTTTTAACTGCTGATGAACTTAGGGGGTTGCTGTTGTTGTTGTTAAGGTCCTGTATCCTTCAAGTGGTGGGTTTCTTTGTTTGCTCATGCCTGAGCTGCTCTTGGCTTTTTCACCCTTGGCCCTGTTACAGCAGCTTGCAACTGTGTAGTTCCCCTGTAAAGTGGTATATAGAGCTTAATCAGCATTACAGCAGAGCTCACTCCCTTGCTTTGCTACAGCAAAAGGAGCTGTTTTCCAAAATTATATTGCCCGTGGAGCAGTAGGGTGAACTGGGCAGAGAAAACAGGGGTAGAGGAATGTGACGAGCAAGCAGCACTCCCCATAAGCCCTGCTGTCCTTCTTCCAGGTAGAAATGGTGCTAGCAGGGAGTGTTCTCCAAAGACAGCTTAATGGAAGGGACTTGCTCCCTCTGATTAGGTTTTATCCCTGAGACAGACTAAAAATCCTGCATCTCATTTTTTTAAAGGTATAAAGAAATTCAAGATAGCTTCGATAATTTTACTTATGCTTGAATTGAATGTTACAGCACTTCATCATTCAAACCAGGTAGGAATTGGTTTAGGTTTTTTTCTCTATTAAAAGAAAAAGTTATCGAGAAACATGTCAGTTTTGGGGTTCTGCAATCCATGATAATATTAATTCAGCATTATATCCTGTCAATCAGTCGTAGTAATTCCAGGTTTTCTACAAGTACAAAGGACTCTGATACTTGAAATAGCTCAACAAAACCCCAATTTCCTAAGTGTGCCCCTTGCATCTGTGGAAAAAGGGAGAAACTTTAATAAATTGCTGGTTCTCTAAGTCTTAGAATCATGGTAGAATGGTTTGGGACCTTTGGAAGAGACCTTAAAGCTCATCTCATTCCACCCCCTGCCATGGGCAGGGACACCTTCCACTATCCCAGGTTGCTCCAAGCCCCATCCAACCTGGCCCTGAACATTTCCAGGGATGGGGCAGCCACAGAAATCTATCCCTGTCATTGAACTGAGCTCTGCTGAATCTCGTGGGGCAACAGTTGGGCACTGGGAGCCCCTTGACAAGGATGAGCAGATGGATCACGGTCAGTGATGAGCCAGGCCCTGCCTGCTTTGCCTCCTACTTGCAGTTCCCAACTGCATTAGCTGACTCAAAGCTTTGGGATAGAAATTCCAGATGAATTCAGTATTAGGGGACCTGTAGGACAGAAAGGGAAAATAGTAGCCAAAGTAGGGAGTTGCAAGAGGAGTAGAGAGGAAGGGATGAATATGTTTACTGGTAACAGAACACCGAGATTGCTGACCTTGCATTGCATTTCATGGGCTTAACAGCTTGGTCCAGACTCACTGTGCTGCTCAGGACAGCACTCCAGCTCCTCAAGGAATGCTGGAGTGCACAGAGGGTGGAAACCTGCCCTCCTAGTCTAGGAAATCTATAGAATGCAACTTCTCTCAAGTATGTGCAGCAACCAGAATTTCCAGGCAGTATTTCATTTCAGTGCAGGACCCCGGTGGATGCTATTCCGGGGAGCTGCTATTTTGTGTGTGAATGCTGGGACAGAGGTCTGTAGCAGAGCTCTTGTGGCTAAAGGTCAGGCTGTACGATGCTGTATCTATGCCTGGTAATTATAGAGGACTGGAATCTGCCACTGCAGTCACAATTCAGCGGCATCTTGATTGTGCAGAGAGTTAATGAAGTGAGGGAGGACTGGAGACACAGAGTCTCAGCAGCTGGCTGGGGGACACGCAGATTTCAAAGGGAAAAGCTTTTTTGTTTTGTTGTGTTTACTCTAAGAAGGAAAAACTTCAGCCTGGAGGCCCCCAAACTGTAGATCCCTGTAGCTAAGCCCAGACAAGTCTTCCTGCATTTTGGCACATAGGGGAATAAAAAAAAAAAATTCTGGATAATAGTCAGTGCTGTGATTACAGTGAGGTTTCCTGGATATCCAAAAGGAGATTGCAGCTGATCTGAGAAGATGTGAGAACATTGTTACAGAGGTGCTTTCTGCCCACCAGCGCCTCTTATCTTGAAATTGTTCAGCTATCTGAGGTGGCTTATCCTCTTCCTTTAACTCAGCCTGTAACACAGGGATGCAAATCCTGTTCTAAAGGGAAGGACAGCAGAGAGCTTTCGTTTTCCTCCTTTTGCTTTCCCTTCTCTCGTACTCCACACCCCATCTCACAATTCCCATATTTATTTGTCACGTTGCTTTCCAGCTAATGTCACAAAAGCACACAGAATCAGAGTCTGGAGGTTTTACACTTAATATATTGTCTCTCGGCTCCTTAATTTTTTTTCCCTGTTATCTCCATCAGTCACTGATTCCTTCTCAAAACTCCTTCTTCTTTAGCCAAGGGGAAACTAATGGAAATTGATGTTTCCCTCAGTACATCCTCCTCCTTGCTGGTTTCTGTACTAACCCGTCTGCTAAGCTTGTTTCCAGGTAAATTATTCCACAGTGCTCTCTTCCTTATTGCTCTCTTCTGGATTGACCTTTTCGGTGCCATGTGAACTAAAAGCTCCTGCATGAATTAGTAATTTGATAACCAGAGTCCCAGCCAAGCGCCTGTGTTGTCAGACAGTAAGAAATTAACCGTTCAGAGTCGCGAGTGCCCTTTACATCCAATCATTTTCACATGTAAATGCAAACTGAGAGTTGAGCTACTTCAATTTGACCTGTTCCAGTGACACAGTGACAAGGCAGAGGCAGGGGGGAGAGCTGGGGGAGGGAAGGATTCTGGCCTCGGGAATGACAATGAGTGACGATTAATGCGGGACACATTCCTGAGCAATCTGTGCAATTCTCACCTTCTCCAGGTGAAAAACGCGTGTTAAACATTTCCAAACCACTCCCAAGGGGGAGTAGGGGCCGCGTAGCTGAAAGACAAGCCTGAAGTGCGGTCCTGAGGGGATCTCAGAGATCCTTGTCACTTCGCTCCTGGGCATTCCTCCAGCCACAGGTGACCCAGCGCCGCGGGGGGAAATATTTCATCCACAGATCTCAAAGCGCGGAGGTGCCACAGCAGTGGGATCTGTTCTCTTCAGCTTGTCACTTGTGCCTGGCTTGCTTTTCCTGCAGATGCTTAAAGCTGAGTACAAACGGAGCAACCAGTATGTATGTGCCAGCCCCTGCCTGCAGTAACAGAGAAGGAAGAGTGGTGTGCTCAGTTTCCCTTTCCCAAGGAGAGAAATATTAAGAAAAAAAGAAGACTATATAGGTGTCCATGTGCTGTTGCTATTGCAGGATGGCACGGAGTGGAGTTCGTGATTTGGAAAGAAAAGCTACTCGGGGGTGAAGAAACACTAAATACGTGAATTAAGGAAGATAAGGAGGAGAAAAACGGAGGGGGGAAAAAAACCCCACATAAAGAAAGAGCAGCAAAAGAGACAAAGGTGAAAATTACCCCAGAAACACTGAGACACCTCCACACAACATCTTCCCCCCTCCCTCTGTTCCTCTTCCCCTGACAGTGCTGAAGAACAAAGCTGGGAAGGATGGATGGAGAGCCATGGCCCGCGGGAATAACCAGGAGAATCGGGATTGTGGCCCCCTTTGAAGCAGTCACACAACCTGGATGCAATTTTCATTTCCTGCAGGGAAAGGCAGCCTTGTTCTTCTGAAGTGGATACACCAGGACTCGTAAAACTAATTGTGGGAGGTGGTTTGACATGAAAAATTCAAAATCAAGGCTTGGCCTCTCTTGTGTGTGTTTTAGTGAGTCAGGGGCACATCACATTATCTACCTTTTGCCTATTTGTTTGTGGTTTTTTTTTTTTTTCCAAAAGAATTTTGAAAGAGCTGTGAAATTGTTCTGTTGTTCTCCAGGGCCAGAGGTACCTGTGATTCAGCAGCATTCCTACATGAATGTCATTAATGAAATACTCGGGGCTCTTTTGTGATAAACTACCAATTTATCAACTTCAGAGCCCATAAAATCAGTGTGCTAAAATGCAACAGTTCCTTTCTGGTCACATTTTGGGGGAGGAGAAGGAACTCTGATAATATCTACTTCATTCATGCTAATGAATGACCAAGATATAATTGGCTCCACATTCTCTGTTATCAAATATTGTTACTCAAATAAAAGTATTACCATTGAAGTGAAAAACCTTGTGGGATTACTAAAACCCTACTTGGAAGTCTTTAGTTCCCTTCGACTGATTTTTTTTTTCTTTTTTTAATGGGGAAAAGAGCTTTAAAAGATAAAGATGTCCACATGGCTTTTATGGTGGCCTTCCACAAAGGGGTTTTCTGTTTTAATTTTAATGTTTTTAACCAATGTTCTGTGAGCAGCACATCTGTCCTTAATGAGATAGTTGATAGAGTTCATTAGTTTATATTTAAGGGATGAAAAGTTACTGAGTGTAGCTGTTAAATTGTAATTGATAATGGGTGAGTAGGGAAAATTTAACATTTGGGTACTTAAAATTAGGTATAGGATAATTCCTGACTGCTCACCTGGTTGGGGGTTCCTGGGAAGGCACATGATGAGGAAAATGTGAGAGTTGAGGGGTAAATGTAGATATAATTCAAATTTCAGAGCACCTGGATGTGAATTCATGGGTTTAGTTTTGGGCAGAGGGGTAAGGGGTGGGAGGTACTTTTGAACTGGGAAGAACAGCAGTTGATAAGAACCCTTCCTGCAAATGCTCCATCATCTCAGCTCTTTTCCAGGTTTATTTGTGCTATGGCCTGACAATTACCATTTATCCTAGGATATGACTGTCCCTGGGATGGCTGGGTGATGTTGTCAGGGGCAGGAAGAGGGCACAGTGCAGGGCTCCAGTTTGGGAACCACAGCACTTTGTCCCCATGGAGTTTCTGCTGCCTCCTTTATCCTTGGAACTGGCCAAAGGTCCAGTCTGGATCACTGAGAATAATCACCAGTCCCTGCTCCAGAACAGACCCAAATCTGTGGTTCCAAGCTCCATTTTTTAAGTGGAATTCCATGGCTATTTTGCAAGTTGGCCTTCAGACACATATTGGGCCAACTTTGCCAGCTGTTTCATGCACAAGGAACACAGAGCCAATCTGCAGAATTAAGTATCAATATCCAAATTTGGGAAGAATCTTAATAAATTAAAACTAAAAACTGCACAATAAAAGTCTGTGAGGACCTTCAGGATTAGTTTATTTTCTTTTTTTTCCTTTATTTTTTTTTTTCCCTGCTCTACAGCAACATGTGAGCAATACATGTGTTTTGGTTGTATGTTAAGGAAGAGATAATCTGCATTTGGTTATTCTCCCAGAAAGTCAGTAATAATAATTTGAATGAGGAAGATTTTAAAAAATGCATCTGGCAACTCAGTGGGTGTGTTTTGTTGTTTGGTTTCTTGTTGGTTGTTTTGCTGCCTTTTTTTTTTTTTTTCCCCTTTTTAAACCCCCACAATATAAAATAGGAAACAACACCAGAAACAACTCCAAAATAATTATGAAGCCAATAAATAACAGTGAGTTGTAATGTACGCAGACGACTTTCCCGAGGAGGCAGCCAGGGCTGTGTGTGTGTAGAAAAAGTGGGGAAACCTTGGGAGCCGGAATGGGGTGGGGGGGACCCCCGAGCCCCCCCAGGGCTGGCTGCGGGGCTCAGTTGTTCCATGGTGAGGAGCCACGGGCGACGGGGCTCTCCCTGCCAAAGCAAGAGAAAAAAATCAAGATAACCGCCCCAAACCTCTTCAAAAATAACAGGGGGTAAAGAAACCAACTCCTCTTTTTTTCTTTTTTTTTTTTTTTTTTTTTTTTTCCCCTAAGAAGCCGAGCCCAGCTCATCAGCAGCTGAGGCAGGAGCAGGAGGGGTTTTGGAGTTAACTGCATGCAGGAAATCTCTCACATCCTGAGTCCCGGCTCGCTCCTCTCTGTAACTGTATATTATGGGGCTGCTCTCCAGCCCCAGCTGATGAAAGTTTGTCTCCCTCAGTCTGGGCTGAGATGTCAGAGCGCCTCCAGGCCGAGCAGCCGCGCTCCCCCCGTGCGCTGCCCCCGGCCCGGCTGCCCGCGCTGCTGCTGCTGCTGCTGCTGCTGCTCTGCCTGCCCTGCCTGCCCTGCCTGCCCTCGGCATCGCCCCGCACCCGCGGTAAGTCACCCCGGCACTCGCGGGGCTTCTCCACGCGGCATTCCCAGCCCCGCGCTCCATTTTAACGGGATAAGGGGATAAGCACGGGCATGGCTTCGGCGAGGCGATTCTTCCCCCCGCTCCATCCTCCGCGCTGCGGGACTGGAAGAGGGAGGTCCCGGCCGGGGACACGCGTAACTCCCGCTCCTCTGCGCGGCTTCCCAGCTCTTCCCGGGGAGAGCCCCCGGCATCCCCGGCACTCTCAGCCCCGCTGGGTGCCTGGCTCCTGCACCCGCAACCCCCGCGTGGTCACATCCCCGGTACCCCCACCCCGCCGGGTCCTACCCCTGGCTCCCCCATTCCCCAGCTGTGTATCCCAAACCTCCCGTGGTCCCATCCCTGGCACCCCCATATCCCAGCCGTGCATCCCAAACCTCCCGTGGTCCCATCCCCGGCAACCCCAGCCCCGCGGGGTCCCAGCCCTGGTACCCGCATCCCCCAGCTGTGTATCCCAAACCCCGCGGGGCCCCAGCTCTGCACTCACAAACCCGCCAGGGTCTCTGCTCCTGGGATGGAGGGGGGTGGTCCCGGGGACACCCCGGTGTGTGCTGGGGGTGCCCTGTGGGGTCCCAGGGGGAAATTCATCTCCCCCCCCCCACCGACGTGTCCCCCTTCAAACAGCCCCCGGGACTCAGTTCAGGGTCTGGGAGTATTGTCAGAGTTTGGACTCTTTGCAGCCGGGAAAAATTGCCTGGAAAAGCCAAACAGTGATGGCAAAGACGTCCTGGCTGGGGAAAAGTTTTCTCGCCGCTGTGTCCATTCAAAGGGAGCGCAAGGCAGGGATCGGGGAGGATGTTTTGGAGCACGGGCTCTGTGCTATCCGTGTTATAGAAGCCTAGGCAAGTGACTTGTCTCTTCGTACTGCAAGTCTGGGGCTCATTCCGGAATCCCTGGAGGGCCCAGCCCTCTCCTGTTCCTTAAGCAGCAGCTGACAATGCATATTTTATGCGAGAGGAGGGGAGATTCTCCTGTATAAATACGTGTAACATCGCTGAGGGGGGGTGTGTGTCCCTGTGCGTTACTACAAACTCATCCTGGATATTTTTTTTTTTTTTCATTGTAACTTTAAACTCTGTAAATGTTTGCTTGTCTGCACATGTTTTGACAGTGACTCTCACTGGGATTTTGGCTCTGGACTTGCTAAGAGAAAGATGGGAAGACACTTTAGCACATTGAAATCCCAGGGTGGGAAGGACAAGGTGTTGCATTTGATCAAGCAGCTGGGATTTATGTTAATGAATTAACAGGAGTTGCAGCTTTGCTTTGCCTTTGGGAGGGGTCTTAATTTCTCTTTGTCAATGCTTCTGTTTACACCAAATCAGTGTGTTTGGGACAAAGGCTGCAGAAAATCTCAGGTAAATGAGGAGAAATAGGTCACCTGGGGTTGTTTCCTTTCCATGGATGGAGGGAGGTTTGGGTGGAGGCAGCACATACCCCCTCCTCTGAGTTTGGGAGCCACTGTGGCTGGACAGGCCCCTCCATGGTTTGGAGGGGCACTGGGACAGAGGATAAACAACCATACATCCAGGCAAGTTCGAGATAAGGTGTTTCAAAGCAGTTGCCCTACAATAATTAGAAGGTAAACTTTGGGGGACTTTGCTCTAGCACACAGATGAGTGAAAAGACTCGTCAGAGGGGTTGGAAATCCTGTTAGCTGTGGCTTGGGATTCCCTGGGAATCGAGCTGGAGCTCTAAGATTACATTTGCACTGATGAATTAAGCTCTGTATAGAGTTCATGCTGGCTGCTCATGTCTATGGTGCCCATCTCTAGATGTCCAAGCTCGGGCACAGCGGTGCCCGATGCCCCTTGCAGCTCAGCTGCATCTTCCCTACTCCTTCCCTTAACATACCCATAACTTGCCCTTTCCCATCTGCAGCCAGCGTGCTCAGCGAGCATCCCCCTCCTTAATTCCACTTTTTCCTGTGGAAGCAGAGAACAGCCTCAGCTTTGCCAGAGCATGTGCTGCTTTCTTGGTCGGGGAGGTGCTGAAAGTTGCAGCCGCGCGTTTCCGCAGCGGCCGAGCCGCCCCGGTGACGAAAAGTCCTCTTAGCTGTGCTGGCATGAGGCTCACCAGGCGTTCTGGAGCTCTGCAGCTTCTACCTCAGCTGGCTTCCCTCCTCTGGGCACGGTGGGAGCGAGCTGAGGTGCTGCCAGGACATCCTGGTTTTGACACGAACACGTGCCGAGTGATTAAGACAAATCTGAGTTACGATACGCCTCGAGAACTGGGTTTGAAATGTGGCAGGAGACGTGTATAGCGTGGGTCTGCCCGAGTAACAGCTCTAGTATTAAACAGATATTGTCAGGTAATGAGCTAGACAGCTTAAAAGTAGCCTTGCTGCTCACTTGTAGTGTGTTTTCTTTCCAGCTTTTATGGGTTTACAACTGCCCTTCTAGTTTGCAGTGGTATTCTTGGTTGCTGGTTGAAGGACCTCATGGACAAAAAGGGAAACTAAGTGGAGGGCTATCCCCAAAAAGGCAGAATTAGCTTTGTCATCCTTCTGGAGGGGGATATATAGCAGGATAAGATCTAACCTTATATACTCAGTCAAATGACTTAAAATCTACACCTGTGTAGCTTTTTGTGGTCCAGGCCTTATTGAATCTGCAGGGCAGATGAAGTGATGGTATGTAAATATAAATTCAAAATTTTGGTGTGTGTGTGTAAAATCTTAAATCTCTTTCAAATATTGTGTGTTAGCTGGGAAAACAGCAGGAAAATGAATCATAGAATGACAGAATCACAGAATGGTTTGGCTTGGAAGGGACCATAAATTATCATCTTGTTCCACCTCTCTGCCATGGGCAGGGACACCTCCCACTAGCCCAGGTTACTCTAAGCTCCATCCAACCTGGCCTTGAACGCTCCCAAGGATGTGGTAGTTACAGCTTCTCCAGCTATGAAAAAAAATGAAAATCCTAAAACTGCAGCCCAAAATTCTTTACCTTCAATTAAAATAAGTTTTGTGAAAGATTTTAGTTTTGCTACTGGCTGCAACTGCATTGGATATCATGAAAATCAATAACAGGGAAGAAATCTTGCCTTGTCTTTCACTCCAAACCCATTTTCTCCAGCTCACTGTGTGTTTTAGAGTTCACTAGCAAACACTGTCCTCTTTCAAACTGTTCCAGTGCTTGTGGCAGGTATTTCAGGTCTGTGTATAATCACCTCCTTGTCTGATGATTATCCCTATCAGGTCCCCTGCAGACAGCCTGGCATGAGCTGTCACTGTCCATGGGGCTCCACAGATCCGTGCCAAAATCCACCAGCAGAGGATATTATGCCCACTCTTTGAATCATGTTTGCATCATTAACCTCCTGCTCACTGGGGAGCTCACGGGTTGTTCACTGGGGTTTTGTCAAGTGTCTCATCTCCTGCTTCTGTTGGAATTTTTGGAAAACTCTCCATGATTGACAGGCTGTGTTTTGGGTGGCTTGCATCCTGCTTGCAGCACAGTGGAACTTCTCTAATGACACGTGAGTGACTGCAGCAGGTCAGGGCTGTGTATCTGTTATTTCTGCCAAGGTTGTCACTTGCTGCTGATGATCATGAAATTCTGCTTTAAAAAGGCTTGTTTGGTCCTCCACCAGCCTCGTTCAGACTTCCCACATCCTCATCCTGACAGATTTCTCTCTAGTGTTTCTATCAGATCTCACAATGCCAGTGCAAACTGTCCAAGGAGTCCAGCTGAGCTTTGTTTTGTGTTGTTGGTGTTCATGTGCATCCTTTTGGCCAGCAGGTTTGTGCTCCAGGGCTGTGGTGTTGCATGTGAATGATGCTCCATGAGCTGTGTTGTCTGAATAACTGGACAGGTTGGGTGGTTTTTTCCCTTGACTTTTGCTGTGAGAGTTGTTATAAACCAGGAACTGACTTTTTTAGGCCGTTTGGAAATAGGTCTGAAACACTGTTAGGTCGTACAACCGGGCTGTACCACAGCAGGCTCTCCCCAGCTCTGGGTCTCACCCAGCATCCCATCCTGCTTAAGATGCCAGACTCTTCATCTGTTCATATTGGAGATATTTTTTTATGTAATCCCTTTTTCCCCATGGCTTTTCTTCCTCTACAACTTCTTGTGTTTTACTCCACATCATCTCAGATCTTGCTCTCCCTGTTACATGCACATTCCACTTGCATTTCAAGTAGCTTTTCAAATTTCTCCCAGGGCAAAAGCTCATCATCTCCCCAATTTTGTAGGACTAAAGGCCTAAATCCCACCTGCAGAGGCTTCTCTGAGGTCTTGCTGAGTCTCCAGGGCAAATCTATGATGAACTGAATTAAAAACAGGTTGGACGGGGCTTGGAGCAACCTGGTCTAGTGGAAAATGTCCCTGCCCATGGCAGAGGGGATGGAACTGGATGATCTTTGATCAGCTTTCAACTTGTGAAGAACCCATAGCTTGAGTGTGATGTTGGCATTGGTGCTTCAGGGAGTGATTTGAACTTCATCATCTAATCAGAAATGTTGATCCTCTCTTAAATCACTTCAGGTTGTTTCTCTGATTTTTTTTTCCACACCCCATACAAATGAGTTTGCTGCTTTCCATGACTTGGAGCCAGGATGAGAAATACTTGGTTAGTTTAGGGGGCGGGAGATTGTCCATTCACAAGGTCAACATGCTAAAACCATTCATTAGAAGAACAAGTTCCTTCTTGTCCAAAATATATGATGTAATAAGGCAAGAAGTGAAATGTTTCATGGTGTGTTAGCTATGCTGGATAATATCCATCAAGGCATAAAAAGCTGGATGCAGAATTTGGCACAAAAGAATCTTTAATTAGTTTATTTTGAAATATTTGTTAAGAGGAACTGTGTCAGTCCCTGGAAGTTTAGTCTAATAGTTTATGTCATATGCATTAAGTGAAAAACCTTGTTCTGACAATGGTGAAAGTTTGCTGTTTTCTTGCCTTTTTTTTTTTTTTTTAATGTGTTATAATTCTGAAAGCAGCTGGAAGATAAATAAACCTCATGTGTGACTGTTTACTTTTGAAAGAATATATTAGGATATAAACTTCACTGAATCCAAGCATTTATGGGGTTGTTTTGATACAGTCGTAAAAAAAAAATTAAAATAAAATATCTGTACTTTATCATGATGCTGCATTTAAGAAGGTAAACATTTGGGCCTGATCATGTGTGGGGCTGAGCATCACCAGTGTTTCCATCCAGCAGCACTGTCAGTGCAGCAATGGTTCCTCACTGAAGGTCCTCTATTAGTTCAACAATTAGAACACTTGAGGAGGACTGTTCAGCCCAGATTATTTAAAGTTACATTGCATTCCTTTTCTGCCATTGAGAGCGCTGTGGTGACAGAGAACTGAGAATGAAATGTGACCTCTGCAGTGCACAGGGACAGAAACAGCATCTCACTTCTGATCCATGTTCCTCTCTAAATTGAAGATCATACTCCTGTCTCCAGGTTCCAATCCACTCCTGCATTTTGACACAGGTTTTAAACCATGAGGTAAGCATTCCAAAAGAAATAGGATTTATTTCTTCATCTATTGTGCCTTAATTGAGGAACATGCACCCCATTGGAGAGACACTTTGGGTAAATGGTTGTGGTTGAGGGGAAGTGCAGGGTCATTGCAGAAGAAATCACAAATCACAGACTGGTTTGGGTTGAAAGGGACCTTGAAGATCATCCAGTTCCACCCCCTGCCATGGGCAGGGACACCTTCCACTAGCCAAGGTTGCTCCAAGCCCCGTCCAACCTGGCCTTGGACACTTCCAGGGATGGGGCAGCCACAGCTTCTCTGAGCAACCTGTGCCAGGGCCTGCCCACCCTCACAGGGAAGAATTTCTTCACAATATCCCATCTAGATCTCTCCTCTTGCAATTTAAATCTTCAGTCTTTAGAAAGAAGGGGCTTACTTTGTGTGGTCTACATTCCTTGTTTGTGTGTGTGTGTGTGATCCTCAGTTGGAGTTAACTGTCTCAGCTCCACCGATCTGCCTCCTTTGTACAACCTGATGCTGAAGTTCTGTTTTGTACCGTCAGAGGATGTGCAGGCAAGATGAGCAAAGCTGTGTGGGTGACCTGAGAAGACATCCTGCCCTGGGGAAACCATAAAAAATAAACGTTCATTGCTCCTATAGCTCATCTCCTGAAGGAATGTGGGAAAGTCAGGAGTTATGAACCGATCCAGTGCTTACACTGACGCTTGCTGTAAGGTCACTCACATAAACCTGAGCAGGAGAGGTGGCTTCAAGAACATAAGGAACATTAAGTTTTCTTTTCACTCATGTTTTAAAAACCAGAAGAGAGACTTCAGTGACAGTTTATGTTAGTGCAGGTGCAGTTAATTTTTCTCTTTCTGCTGCTGTGTAATGTGAGTAGCAGGTATTCTCATACAAACAAGAACTCCTGACGGATGTAAACCCCCCAGCCCAGTAGCTCGTTTTCTAGGCTTGGGAAAGAACTACAAATCCCTTCCCATGCATTCTTACCTAAATTAATACTGCAATTCACTTCAGCTGGCTTTGCTGTGTTTTCAGTGTGATTTCCCAGAGAAACCTGAATGAATGATTTGTGTGCCTGTGACGAGCACAACTCCAGCTCCCACTCAGTGGTGCTTTTCACCAGTGATTGTATCCAGGAAGGAACATCCCTGAACTCAGCTGTGCTGAGGGTTCCTTGTGCTCCGTGAGGGAGGCCAGTAAATCATTGGAGAGAAGGATTGTTCTGTACCTTTTGAAAGACCAAGAGGAAATTGTGTTTCGGAGAGTGATTTGAACTTCACTCAGTGAAAGTAGCCTTTCATGAGGGTTTGGAGGGGAGGAGCTGGGGAGGAACACTGGATCTGGATTTTCACATAATTATCTGGACTCACTGCTGAAAGGTGAATATATATTTAGTACCTTGTTCTTTGCCATTGGAGCTCTGTGCTTGCAAAGAAGAGGTTATTATTTCTCTTCTTCAGTAAGTGCTTTTGGTAGGTGCTGCCTTGATGGAACTGAGGGCTGAGTTCATAATCAAAATAAGAATCTGTGGGACTGGGATCCTTTGGGGAAGGAGCAGCACTTTAGGAAAAAGCAGACACGCCCCAGTAACACCTATGCTGTGGTGATGCTGAGTTAAGATGGGACATCCTTCACTATGGCATCCTGGAAACACCTGTGGGAAAGCCCCTGTACAACCTTTGAGGATTTTTATCCGTTTATTCCCATTAGTCCTTTCCTGCTTGTTTGTAGGAGAAGGAATGGCTGGGAAAACGGGTATGATGTGCATCAGGACTTGGAAAAGCAGCAGCTTAAACCAGGATTTGCAGCAAGAGGACAGAAGTTGTCCTAAGCTGCTGTGTCACACACTTTCCAAAGCAACTTTGGGTTTGAGTCTTGCATTTACAACTTGCCCTCTTCTGTGAACTCCAAGCACTGAGCTCTACCTTGGAGGGAACCTCTCTGTGCACCCCCATCACCCGGTGTGCTGAAATGCCCTTTGGTTCAGGGCTCTGCTGCTTCATTTCTCTCATGTTTTAAAGTGTTCTCTTCTAGGAAAAAAAAAAGACATCTCTGTCTTTGGACTGGTTCTGAATAGTAATTCTTCAGGCAAACGTAACAGCATCACAAATGAGGCTGGACAGCTGTTTCCCAAATATAGTCCCTGTATATATTCTATACACATCATAAAGCTGGGTTTTGGCTATTTGAAATGTTCTGCAGTCTCCCTGCCCCCTCCTGCAGTCAATGGCAAATGTTGTTCTCAAAACTCCACTTGTCACATTTTGTTCTCGAGAACAGGGAGGATATTGAGATATATACTGGCTTCTTTCCTTGAGTGCATTTCAATATGTATTTTGTATAATGAGAGCCCAAATCCTTCTCACATTACTTATGCTTTAATCACACTGTGCTCTCCCAAGATTGCTCTAATCGCATTTGCATCAGCAGGAGGAACTCTCTGTGATGAGCAATATTTCATCTGCAAACAGAGGAGACAGATCTCGGGCTCGTGAGGAGGAAGGAACCGGCTGTCCTGGATTTGTAACAGCACAACTCTCCAGCAAGGGGTGGTGTAGCATCCTGATTTGAGAAAGATTCAGGAATTAGAAGGAACAAAAGCTGGTTTTACTTTTTTTTTTCTTTTTTTTTTTTTTTTTTTTTTTTTTTTTTTTTTTTTTTTTTTTTTTTTTTTTTTTTTTTTTTTTTTTTTTTTTTTTTTTTTTTTTTTTTTTTTTTTTTTTTTTTTTTTTTTTTTTTTTTTTTTTTCTTGAGGACCTGTCAAGTGTGATAGTTCCCTTTTAATTTTCTGGTAAATGGCTTTTTGGCATGTGTTAGCTGCCGAGAAGAGCTCTGGTGCCTGGTGCAGCAGACATCATTTTGTACTTCAGCCATGACATTACTCTATATGAGAACTGAAAAGTTATATAGATATTACACCAATATATAAACCATGTGTGTTAGGAAGACAAGTTCAGTTTTGAAATATTTGCCTTAGCTATGCTTTTCACTTTCAATCTGTGCCAAACATGTGCTTGAATGACTGATGGAGTCATATGGTTCCCTGAATAAAGCACTTTATTGTGCGCAGACTTAGAGCCTTCCAACAGTTGTATTACAGAAGCTTGAAGATTAAGATGATCCAACTGCTTAGGGGGTATGTTCCACGATGAACATTTTAGTTTGTCTTCTTTTTCCCCCCTCCCTCTCCGTTTTTTTGCCCTAATACGCGTCGTTGGTTTGTTCAGCTGCTTGCACAGTGACACTGAGCACGGGGCATTTGGTGGAGAAGAGCAGCAAGTTACTTCAAATTGAGGCTTTCCCTCCCATGTCCCTGTTAAAATGTCGAACACATGACTTATTCCATGGAGTTTATGGGATTTCAAGGAGGAGGGGTGGGAGGGCCATTCCATGTTGCCGATTATTTCATCGGCAGAACTCGATTTAGGAAGGGAATAAGTCGGTGCAAGAGCGAGTGATGACAGGAGATGGTTCTCAGGATCACAAACCTGAAATATCAAAAAGCATGTTTTTAATGCTCTTTAGTTACTGGGGATTCAGTGGGTCTCAAACCCCTGTTTCTCATCTGAGCAGTTGGTGCTCAAGGAGCTGCTCGGAGTGGAAGCTCCGTGGATGTGTCACGGAGCCCTGCAAGGAGAACTCTGATGTTGACAGACCTGTCAGGCTGGAGAGAGGATCTCTTCCCATTAGAGGCCAAAAGAACAGAAAATTAAATTCAGAAATGTATCTTGCTGCTGCCTCTCCTCAGGCTCATCAAAGACCTTTTGCTGGCTTTTCATGTTTTAGGAATTTTTGTACATGAGGAGTAATTTTGCGACGTGAAGGAAAAGGGGAGATTCAAGTCAAGAAGATCCATGGAATGAGTTGCTTTCCAAAAGTTACTCCAGCTTAAATGCTGGAGCTCTTAGGTTTGGGAATGTGGGGAGAAGAGAGAAAACAAGTAAAACTTTGTGTTTAGTTAGGTGGTTTGCCTGTTTTTCCTTTTTTTAAATTTTTTTTCTTTTTAAATAGTTATTTTCCAGGCAGGCCATGAAAGGATTAATTCTACCAGATTTTGTAAAGAGACTCAATGTACTGCTTAGGTGAGCAAAGTTTAGCTGGAAAAATAATGTAGGATTTTGAACTAATAAAAATTTTACTGCAAGAGATAAGATTTTTACTTCATGCACAAAAGCCCAGGCTTTTGTGCTTATATGTGTAGAGGAGGGCAGAGCCTGGCAGGGTATGTGCTGCCTTTTATAAAGCTGCCTAAGTGCTGGAAGTGGGATAATGGGAAGCACCTTATCAGTGTGGTGGAGTACCTGATTTCTGTCCTTTCTTTTGAAAGGGTGTCTGTTCTCAGCTGCTGATTAGTGTAAAATTCAAGCTATTGCTTAGTTGGTCCTATGTAAGTTACTGGGCTTCCTTTCTTTAACCATTAGGCACTAGAAATCTTGTACTGTTTGTTTGGCAGCATTTTCACATTTATTATGAGATATCATTATTTTTTTGCATTTTTGTTTATTAACACCCAGATAAGCTGTGGCTGCCCCATCCCTGGAACTGTCCAAGGCCAGGTTGGATGGGCCTTGGTGCATCCTGGGATGTTGGAAGGTGTCCCTGCCCATGGCAGGGGTTGGACTGGATGGTCTTTAAGGCCCATTCCAATCCAAACCATCCTGTAATTCTGTGATTTTATTAAGCACAAATTTATTTTTCCTGTCTCAGACAGAACGGGTACCATTCTAGGAGGTGGTTTCAGCAAGACCTGTGCCTGGATAATGTTTAACTTGGGTGATGTTTAGGCTTTTGCTGGAAGATGGAGTGAAATAGAGGACTGGAATCACACATCCCCACGCCTTGGCCACATAGTTGGATAGTTGACAC
>NW_020955848.1:653427-657362 GCF_003031625.1 Empidonax traillii
ATTTATTTTTCCTGTCTCAGACAGAACGGGTACCATTCTAGGAGGTGGTTTCAGCAAGACCTGTGCCTGGATAATGTTTAACTTGGGTGATGTTTAGGCTTTTGCTGGAAGATGGAGTGAAATAGAGGACTGGAATCACACATCCCCACGCCTTGGCCACATAGTTGGATAGTTGACACTTTTTTTTTTTCTTTTGGCATGATATAGTCTGAGCCCTAATGTTAACAATTTCCGTTTAAAGCAAGTAGATTTTGATTTTTTTTTTTTTCTTTGATGCACAGGAGCTGGATGTGATCCTCTGTGCTCAGAAGTTCTATATTGGAATCCTATCTTGCTTTATGTATAGCTACTTTATACTCTTGCCACCTATAAATATATCAGGACTGGCAAGATAAATACCAAGTGGTATAGAAAGCTAAAGGACAATCATAGGGCCTGTCATCTTTGGTTTTTTAGATTATATAAAGTAATTATTTTAGTTCCCTTCTTGAAATTCAGTCTTTCCACTTCCCTGCTTGCCCTGGCAGCCTTTCCAATCCACCAGCTCCAGGCTCAATTAATCTTCTGTGAACGCAGGTGAGGAGAAATGCCCACAGCATTCCAGATGTGCTGCTATTGCCAACTCCCAGGAGTAACTTGGATATCTGATATTCCCTGATACACCTCTCCTGATGCAGTGTTATCAGTGTTGTGCTGAAGAGCATGTGTGGGTCATTCTGGTGTCACTTGCCTTTGAAGATTAACTGTTAGAGCAGGAAACTTAATCATCCCTAAGGGTACAGCCCTCCACCCTCTACTACTTGGTTTCAGCCCTTTGCTCCAGCCTGCAGGTTGTTGGACTCTCTTGGAATATTCCTGTCCTTCTCTGTGCAGACATCGTGTTCCAACTCGGAGCACTGGATTTCAGGACACCTGTGCACACTGAGTAAAGGCTGCTGGTAAAAATACCAGGGTTAATCCTAATATATTTCCTTACTGAACCTTGGTGGAAACTTTCCCTTGCCTGGTTGATTAGTGATGTGCTTGTGGATAGACTCCTCTTCTTACCCTGTTTCACCCCCTTCTTAAATATTCTATGTTCACTTCCATCTCGAAGGGCAATACTTGGTCCTCCTCTCTCAGTGTGTAAGCTTGGTAATTTGAGATTAAAAAGCTCTATTTTGAGTGTGGAGGTGGTAGAAGAATCATCCCAAATGAGAGGAAAGTGACTGATGGGGGGATCTTTTTGCCCATTGATGGGCATCACCGTTGGCAATGGTGGCTCAGTTGAGATTCCTGCATAGTTTTTTGGGGCTGGGGAGCACAGAGCAGAGCTGAGGTATCCCAGGTTACAGGGGAAGCTGTGTGGGAGCAGAGCCTGTGGGGATGGCTCAGGACCACAAAACCAGTGGCCAATGGTTGAGTGAGTGCTGGGAGCAGCCGTGGGTAAATCCCTTCCTCTGCAGCCAGGAATGACCCATCCAGGTCGTGGGTCCCACTAACTAAGCTGAGGAAGCTGAAGAAAATGAGGAAGGAAAGGGATAAAGTACATCCTTCCTGACTTGCAGGGCATTGCCAAAGCCCTGCAGTACAGAGCACTGCCCCTGGCTGTTCTTGGTTTGCTGAAAGATTGCTCTGTGCTATTTTTCTTTTCTATCCTGAGATTATTCCAAAGCACTGGCATATTGTTGCAGAGGAAAATGTAGGTAGACTGTGACTTACAATTCTGAGCCCATTTGTAATAGAAAAGTTAACACAAGGATAATTCAATTTAATTTAATTTAGCCTTTTTTATTCTCCCTCTTCTGTTATTTTCATAACTCAGCAGTAAGTGCAGTGGGTGACATGAAGGGTGTCTGGGCACAGTGTAGTGGGGAAGGGGTAACAGATTGGGATAGAGATGGGCACCCCACAGCATCACTGGGGCTCTGGCTGGGCTTTCTTAGGGTTCTGGGACTTGAGTGTCTCATGACTGATGCTCCTGTGAAGAAAGGCTGAGAGTTGGGATTGCTCAGCCTGGAGAAGAGAAGGCTCCAGGGAGACCTTAGAGCCCCTTCCAGGGCCTAAAGGGGCTCCAGGAGAGCTGGAGAGGGACTTGGGACAAGGGTCTGGAGGGACAGGACAAGGGGGAATGGCTTCCCACTGCCAGAGGGCAGGGTTAGATGGGATATTAGGAAGGAATTATTCCCTGTGAGGGTGGGGAGGCCCTGGCACAGGTTGCCCAGAGAAGCTGTAGCTGCCCCATCCCTGGAAGTGTCCAAGGCCATGTTGGACAGAGCTTGGAGCAACCTGGGCTAGTGGAAGGTGTCCCTGCCCATGGCAGGGAGTGGGACTGGATGGGCTGTAAAGTTCCTTCCAACTCAAACCACTTTATGATTCTGTTAATCATCTTATTGTGTGTGGGTCAAGATATGTAGATGGGACTCTCAAAACGTGACCATCCACAGCAGGAAGGAAGCACAGCATCATAATGGTCTTTACTGTAAATCTGTGTGATAACAGATGGATGGTGTTTATAAACCACCCCAGGTCTGACTCTTCTCCTTCAGTGTGCCAGGGGAGCACAACCAGCACTACCAGGATGGTTGGGGCGTGCGTTTCGTGAGGCACATTCTATTTTTCCTTCCACTTAATCCTGTTTTATCCAGAGCCACTCAGCACTGGCAGCGTTCACCTCTCTGTTTATCATAAGGACAAATAAATTGCACTGCCTCACTAAAAGCTTATTAATTTTAAGTAAATGCAAATCTGGAGTATGTCTGGGCTTCTTCGGGAGGCAGCGGCCGCTGAGCAAAGATGTCACGTCACAAGCTCAGAGTTTCTTTTGCACAGAAGAGCTCAGAGGAACTGAGATACAAAGCAAAAAGATGAAAACTGCTCTTTAACTTCTTTGCCAACAAGTCCTTGTATGATACTGTGCAAAGAAGAAAAGTTGTAGGAGTACATGGCAGATGAAAAATATTTAAGCCCCGCAAAAAAAGTCACTGACAGGTAACAACTTCTTATCTTGCTATTTGTACAAAGTAGCTTTTACATTAGAGGGGAAAAAAAAAAAGAATAAAGGACGCTGCACCAGCTTGTGGGCTGCTTGTGGATCAAAAGAGTTACCTTCAGTGCAGGCTGAAAATAGAAAACAGATAGACACAACTGTGAAGGTTTTCATGTGAAAAAGGGGGAGACGAGCCTGAGTCAGGAAGGACTGGACAGAATTTCACTGAAATGGAAAATAAGTAGGTGAGTAAGTAGGTGCATGTGACACAAAAGATAGGAAACCTGGGTCTAATAAAAGTTTCTGGTATTGCAGATGGCCTGATTTTCTTCTCCTCTCATGACACGTTGCCGAAATTTCAATTCTCTGATTTCAATTATTGCACTATTTATGTTGCTGTAGTACCAAGAGTCCCCGTGGAGAAGAGGCCTCATTATTAATGTAACACAAACAACTCTAATGGTTCCAGCTTCAAAGAAATCCTAATGAAAATGGGGAAGGGAGATGGAGAGTGGCAGAGAGGAAATACCAGCATGTCTGTGTGCATGAGGAACTGCAGCCCTGGGAGCTCAGGGGATGTGATTGAGGTGATGGAAACCCTTCCTTAGCACAGATGTCCTCTCCCATCCCGTCCTGCTCCTCTGCTGGTGCCCCTTGGATGCTCCTTGGAAGGGCTGGGCTTGCATTTAGAACTGGGTGGCCCAAAACCAACAGGAGAGAACTGGGACTGTGTTTTGTTCAGCCATTGGGCAAGAGACTGGGTAAAACATCCCTCATTGGGATAAATTCTTTGGGTTTTCCAGCCCTGTCTGAGGTGAGGGCTGTGCATGCTGAAAGTTCTCTGAGGTTGCCAGCAGCTGTCCCACCTTTGTACCTACTCATTTTTGTCCCATTTTTTCAAAGTTTTCTGGACACTTCAACATCTATGTCTACTTTTTTTTTTTTTTTTTTTTTTTTTTTTTTTTTT
>NW_020955848.1:658018-661056 GCF_003031625.1 Empidonax traillii
TGATTTAGAATCTTTGTCTACCTGTGTCTGTGATCTGTTTGGTCAGGCTCAGTGGCTTTTCAGGCTCTTCCCACTCAGATGGACAAATGTGGGTTGCCCTTCACTGGCTGTGATCCCTTATTTTCTGCACTCTGTTCATTGAAGCTTTGCAATCGGGCTGCAGGATCCTGTTTAAAAATGTTACCTTTTTATCTACCCTGTACTTTTATATTTAAAACCTGCTCTAGAGTTTATTTATCCATGAAACAGGTCTCTTCATTTTGTAGCTTTTCAGGAATATTCGTAGCCTTTCAGGAATATAATCAGCTTACCTCAGCAAAACACTGTTATTTGATTTACAAAAGAAAGCTACACTGTGCACATATCACACTGAGGGCAGCTGCGAGTTAAGCAAGTGCATAACTTTTAAGCCTGTGCCCAAATGCTCTCCAGAATGAGGCCCAGGACTGGGCTGCAGTGCTTCCTCTGCCTTCCGCAGGAAGCTGTGATTTTTATCACACCCAATAATTTAAATAAAAACATTCAGATAAGCGGCCAAAGATCTGGTCGAAGGAAAGCGACCAGACAGAAATCGATCTCGTGTTTTATAAACGCCGCGGCTTCAGAGGAGCTCGCGAGCCCTAAAGCTCGTCTGCTTTGTTTCCCCCCCAAATAAATTATCTTTTCCAATAAAGATATAACTGCTGCCCATAAACCTGTCTTGATGTCTGTCTCCAGACCATCAACACTTCTGCACGAGGCGTGTTTTCAGCGTGCGGATAAATAACCATGTGTGCGTGATTAAATCTGCTCGTTGTAACCTTGCTTTGTTGTGTGCCACGAGCATCCCTTCACTGGGGATGGAGGAGAAGGAGGAGTGGCAAAACTGAACCATACTTTGGGTGGATTTTCTTCCCCCATCCCGTGATATTTTTATAGCTGTTGCACTTCTGGGCTGTGCTGTCTATTTAGGGAGCGACACATCTGTGCACAAATGCTGATCCCTCCCCTTTTCCTCAGTTTTGGGTAGTGCTGTGAAGTTAATGCTTTGCAGAATTAATAAGAAAGGCAACTTGCACGTGTAGGAGCAGCAGAAAGACTTTGATGCTTCCTGATATCTCCCTGCAGCCTCGTGGGCTCAGGCTACGTGGAAACCACGCAGACACAGGGGGATAAGGATCCCTGTAGGGTTTCTTAAAATTTAGATCTCATGAAACTTTTAGAATGCAAATCCTACAGAATAATAGAAGGACCTGAGTCATTTAATTCCTATAGTTGAGCCTGCTCTAGTGAGCCAAGAAAAAGGGAGATCGGGGCTAGAGCCAAACTTTTCTCATTTCACTGAGATATGCTTCATAAATTTCTGTTCTGTGCAGGGAATTTCATGCCTGATAATGAGAATAAAGGGTTTGAGGTTCTGTCTAGACCCCCTTTGGCAGATGAGATGGTATCTCAAACACCTCCACAGGGGTGAACCCAACTGTGGGCCAGGTTTGGACCATCCATTCCAAGGACCAGCATTGTGTCCTCCCAGACTCCTGTCACTTGGGCTTGGGCTGTTCTGAGGTGGTGTAAGAACCACATGTGACAAGCAACTTTTCTCTCTCCAGTGTTCTTTATCTTTTTATCTTGGTGTTTTATTTTGGTATTTTAGGCAAAGTGCCCTATTTTTGAAAGCATGTTGGGAAATACCCAACTTGCCTTAATCTCACATCGGCTTCGCTGTAAGGACTGCACAGATGTTTTAAAGCTAATTCTAACAGTTATTTAATTGAGGTGATTCTGCTCCAAATGTAACTCTTGATCCTCAGAGTGTGTGAGGTGAACAGAGAAGGTGGGTCAGGTGGCTGGGACGGCTGCACTGAGCACTGGGGAGTGTGGGCAGGTCTGAGCCCACAGCTCTCCTCTCTCTCCCATACCTGGTTCAGCCCTGGACATGGTTTAGCTGCCAAAACTCTGCCCTGTCATCTTCCCTCTGCATCTTGTAGCTCAGAGGGGATGGGGGAAAAGAGGAGGAGAGGTAACACTGGCCTCTCTCCCCCTTGATGCAGGATGAACACATTTCTAGAGCATTTTTGAAGACTCGGGTCTCATCCTCATCCAAGTGCACCAGAGGGGCCAGTGTGATGGTCAGTCAAGAGCGTGGCAAACCCTGCCATTGTTTGGACTGTCCCATGGCACCTGGAAGCCATCCCTATCTTCCCTTTAAGATTTATTCTCAAAACTTTTTCCAGCTCTTGTGCTGTGACACTGGTTTTAAGGCCCTGCTTTGACAGGCACGTTGCCATTAGTGTGTTTTTAGGGAGAGGGGGGAATCCTTGATAAATGTTGCATGCAAGTAGCTTTTTGACCTGGTAGGATGAATTGAAGTCATCTGCCTGTGTAGGAGTAGAGTGTTATTTCAATGAGAGTTTATATTCACTTCCAGACTTTTTTCTCCCCACTAATGAGAACGTGCATGCTTGTTCTTTTTATCTTTGCACCCTGGTATCTTTACTCCTTATGTACAGTCTTAGTCTTCTGCTGCCACAGAAGGACACCATCTAATCAACCTCCAACTTCTCTCCCTAAAGCCCAGCTCTCTTCAAAATTCGTGTTGATTTTGACACCGACAGCACAACCCCACAGTGTTTTAATGTTTAATTCTTTCCTGAATTATTTCCTTTTCAAAAGTGCTGCCAGGTCCCTTAAATAATAAGGTTCAGGTTGTCAGATGCTCTTCATGACTAACCTGAAGTGCTTTTCCCTCTCCACAGGTGAGAATGTGGACAGCGAATTGGAGTCCTCGAGACAGCAGATGTCAAAGGACCAGTCAAAAGATTATGAGATAACAGTTCCCTTCCTTTTGAATGGAGAACAGTGGAGACCAGTAAAAGCCATTTATTCAAAGGTTAGTCTTCATTTTGCCTACTACTTTATTCTAAAGTGTGTAACAGCTCAAAGGCTTTAGGGGGAATTAAATGCACTTTCTTCATCACAGATGGATCTTATGATAAAGGTTTATCATAAAGGTTATAGAGTGGTTTTTATATTTTTGTTGTATATCTAAAATTGTTACT
>NW_020955849.1:0-4917 GCF_003031625.1 Empidonax traillii
GTCTCATCACTGAAAAATACACTTATTTTTAACTTTTGCATAGTAAAAAAAAAATATTCAATGTTTGCTATCTTGAGTGCTAGCTCATGTGATATTTTCATGTTTTTCAGGATTGGATCTAAATGTAATGCATTTTCTCTGTAACTACAGTAGGCTAACATTTGGATGAGCTCCTCAGCTATGTATTGTCCTTTGCTTATGTGTCAGTGTCTCTTTTTATAGTTTTTGCCCTGCATTTTGTCTGCGATCCAAGACAGGATTTCTCTCCAAGTAGCTCAGCACACATTTAAATGCCTCCATAACTGGCACTGCACTATGCTCTTTGCACAAACATGTTCTATATAATGATAACATACTTGGTGTGAATTTTAGTTCAATTATAAGAATCCTGTAAGTTCTGTTTGCTTTACCAGATATATGTTGGAGGTTTTGGCTTTGAATACATAACTAAATTTCAACTCTGTAAATTCTTGTTTGTTAGAGTCATCTCTTAAAGATCTTGAAATTCAGGCTTTACCTCAGTTGTGTGTTAATGTATTAAGAAAGGTACTGAGTGTGCAGCATATCTATCATATCTAAGCCTATGTTGTTTCTAGAAATCAAGTAGAAAAAAAAAGCATTACTGTCTTCCAGTTCAGTCACTGTTTATTAATAAGTGAAATTATTCAAAACATTCAAAACAATTTTCCATTAAGAGAAACATTCATAAATGAAAGTCATTACTGACTTGTCATCTTGTTTTGCTGTAGGCATCAATCTTTAGGGTTTTTCAGAATGCCCTGGAGAAAGGGAGAACCAAATGTGTTTTTTTGTTTTCACCAATGTGTTGTTCTAAATAGAGATGGCAACGTTTGTTCAGGATGAGTGAAGAGGGCCTAAATAGCTGGGCCAAGAAGACCTTAACTGTGGGGTAGGCACAGTACAAAGACATTAAAAATTTGGGGTTCAGTTTCAGTTTAAGAATGCACGAATCCAAAGCATGTCTTATTTTACAGCACAGCTGAGTAACAGAGACTATCTGGAACAGAGGCTATCTGAACACAGCCACACAACTAAAGTGATCAATAATGGCAATTAACAACAAGCGGTTTATGACAATTTGAAATGTTGCTTCACTTTGTGGAAGTGAAAGGAAATTGATCTTCTTCTGCCTTTTACTTCACCTTGCCTAGTTTTAACTTTCTTGTAAATGTTTCACAGCAAGAGAGAACCATCTCTGAGCTAACTTGTTCTCCCAATAATTGTATTGCCTTATTTATTTTAGTGCTCCAACTGCTTTCATAAACTGTCTGTTATTTTCTACTCTGTGTGGTCCTCCTTATTCATCCAGAGATTTACATGATGCTTCCCTTTGGTCCCCATCTATAATCTCATGGTTCAAATTTTTTTGTATTCACCACACCTGCAATTAAATGTGCCTTTCTTGTACCTTATGTCTTATTTCAAATCTCTACAAGAATGATGATGTCGGGATTATCTACATGCTGCAGAATTTTAGGGAGTAATTGGAAAAAAAAGATAACGATTTGGACTAATTCATGCCTCTAAGAAGAAATATAGTTAAAGTCTTTAAAGTGAAAATGCCCTGCAATATTTCAAACTTGACACTTGTGATTATGAACTGTTTAGCTGGTCTCAATGCCAAGAGCAGTTAAGGAAACAGCATTTCAAACAGGCACAAAGCATTCCTGGAAGGTCTCCTTGGCTCAAAGGCAGACCAGGAAAGGAGGCTACAGGGAAAAGAAAGGAGACTGTTCATACCGTTAATTGGTGTCACAGTTTTTATTGTTTGTTTTATTGCAAATCCAGGTGCTTTCAGGTTTCTGAAGAAGAACATCATAGCATGCTCTGGTAGTATATAGGTGTAATAGGGAGGCTGTATACAGGAAAGCTGCTGGTTTTCAATACAGCAATCAGGAAATGTAACTGACAGAATTGCCTTTTGGTTATGCAAACTCAGTGAATGGACTCTTGAATATGTCTCTGAGATTTGTTTTATTTGGTGTAGTTGTAAGAGAATTGCTGTCCACTGGATATACCTGCAGTTTGTTCCCAAAATAGTTTCTCGTTATCTTTATTATGGATTTTGTGACAGGATAGTTGTGGCTGACAAAGTCACAGATTGCCAAGATGAGCTGCTGATATCCTGTGGGCTCAGGTTTTGTTGGTGGGGTATATATTCAGATTTGAAAGCACTAGGGATCACAGTGACATGTAATCTCTTTTTGGAGACCTGCACACCACATAATCTGTAGTTGCAGGAATTTTTCCAGTTCTCTTTGCCTCTGCATACTGAAGACATCTCCTCACTATGTAAGATGACCCAAAATTAGCTGGACTGTATGGGTGCATGAAAGAAAGAATAAGCCTTGCATTTTTTCTAATGAAACTAGAATCAGTCTGTAAATAATAAGCTTAACAGAAAAGTAGGTTTATTTGATTTGTTGAGTTGTGCTGTGTTCTTTCCTGACATTTATATGCAGTTCTTGTGTAAGTGTTCTGGTTTGTGTTTTTTGGGTTGGGGTTTTTGTGTGGTTTTGTTTGTTTTGGTTTTTTACTAATAACTCACCAAGAATCTATCAGGTCAAGAAGATTGCACAGACTTGTTATGTTGGCAAAATTGGAAAGGTCTCCAGTAAGTGCTTAAAATGTTTTACTTGATGTTGTTGGCTGATGTTGTTCAAAACTGTGACTATTAGTATACTATCAGACTTAAATGTTACACAAGAAATTCTTATAACAATTAGAACTTCAGTGCTCAAGTTTTGAGTTTTGAAACTTATTTGGTGATAATTTAATCTCAATATAGTGCAGTCTCTGATATGCTTATCTTCAAATTATGTTAATAACAATTCTATAGTTATTTTTACTTTTTTGTTTGTTTTCTTTCACAAGCTAAAAGTAGTTTTCTTTAAAAGTTGCTTTAGAAGTTTTAAAGACTTGTTACTTTTTTTTTCTTTTCAAGTCAAGTCATGTTTTATGGTATTAAATCAAGAAATTGACCCAACTATTGAACTCATCTTCCATTCCTACCTTTTCAGGGGAAAATTCAGATAAACTTGCTCATCATGAACCTTTGAAATTTCCAATTTTATATTCAACACTAAACTCTTGTTGTGATACCATTATTCAACTCTGCCTTTAATCCAGTGGTGATACCATGAGATACTCCTATTCTCTAACCTCTCCTGATGGTTTCTTCCTTTCTTTTCTGTTTTGTGAACCAATCTATTAATTCACATTACTGCTGAGTGAACTAAATTGGGATTAACTGATAGCAGTTAGGAAAAAATTGTTTTCCCTGAAGTTTCTGTATTAATTTTACAGCAAGTTTTGCCTAAAACCTGCCCAATCTGGTTTATCATGTATATCACACATACTTACATTGGCTTAAATGGGAGAACACTATGGACATCACTACAAAGTTCAAATTGAGACAGGAAAAAAAAGAAGGGCAGTTATTCTCGCTGACATCATTTTAAACTTGTGGGGTGTGGTTATACCAGGTGCCGCAAGGCGTCTTGGGAATTGTAGTTCTAAATACTCTGTCACACATGCTCTGTTAAATGCTTGTATGGGATTGGCTTAGGAAGATACCTGTGGGACGTGGCAGCATTTGAAACTACTATAAAAAGCTGTGATTCTTTGAATAAAGGTACTCTCTCACTACACACCACGTTGGTGTCTTACTGGTCCCTATGGGACTCATTTATTTATTATATTAATAACTGCAACATAAACTGATCAGATAATTATGATAAAATACATTGCAATAAAATAATTTCAGGATATTACAGGTCTTTAGGTAGTACCTTTCATAGCAAAGGATCCCCCAAAACTGCGACATAAAGATGTTATTTTATGTGCTCCCTGTAATAAAATGCAGAAAAGCAGGGGGAAAATGTGATGTAATTTGTTAAACCATTAATTAATGTTAAGTAATAGATAACATTTCAGGAGCTGATTATGCTTTCCATGTCTAGTTAAAAGTTTAATCTTATTATTCCAAAGAGATTTTTAATCCAAACATTAATATTGGTGTTTAGTAGCTTACCGTAAGGTGACATGATGGCTACTTGAAAGAGAAGTAGAATAGGCAACGTCTTCAGAGCTCTATGTAATAAGAAATTACACAGTTTGGACTTAGACCTTTTAGTATGCAGTTTAGAAACAGGCACTTCATTTAACTTAGACTTTTTTGTCTCATTAGTGTGATACTTAAAGAGACCACAGACAGTAAATACATAGGTTCCTCTCAGCAAAGTTTTATAAAACCTCAGGATGAATTTTCAGGTGAGCTGTATGAAGAATCCCAGGCAAGAACGACAAAGGTGGTTTTGAGGAGGAAGAGAAGTCCAAAGGGTGCTGGATGGTGGAAGAGAGTTTCACATATCGGAAAGAAATCAGTCATTGTAAAAATAAAGACTTTAGCTGCTACAGCAGCATTTCCTTTGTTAAAGAATTAGAATTATTTTGTAAATGGCTTCTTTATATTCATTTATGGAAAAGAAAATTACCAATGGAGTATAGGTGCCCACTTTTTTGGTTTAACTCAATGAAATTGAAATTGCTAACATTAGGAAGCAATGGCTTACTTGTTATATGAGCATCCTGGCATTTAGGAAGAGCTCAGATGTGACTTTAATTTACTTGGCCTCCTGTCTCAGACCTGAACCTCCCACTAGCACTGGTTGTTGGGAGTACCACATATGAAAGATGGTCTCCTCAGGCAAGTAAAAACTATGCAGGGAATAAACTGAAGACACAGAAGTGTTTCCTGTTGAGACATAATATGTAGGAAATACAGCCAGCATGTCCATTAAAACCTGTCCCCTATATGTATGTAGGTCAATAAATTGCTTTTGCTCTTTTTTTTTTTTTTCAATTTTTTGTTTTTGTTTTTTTTTTGTTTTGGAA
>NW_020955849.1:5305-12345 GCF_003031625.1 Empidonax traillii
TTTTCTTTGTTTTGTTTTGGAATTATGAACACAAACCTATGAATTTATTGCTGAATCATAGGCATTCAAGATACCCCATGTTTCAAAAATCATGTTGATGAAGAGAGGAGAATAAACTGCAATTTCAGGAGGACTGCTAGCAGATTTCAAGCCTGGTTGACCAGCAGCTTATGGCATCAATAATCAATAAGCTTTTGTACACTTTGTAGCAGAAGGGCACCAGAGGTTGTCTATCCTGATGGTCACAACGAAAATTAGAAGCCAAGAGTGTCTGAAAAGAACACTGTGTGGCTGACATAGATTTTGGTGCCACCCAGCACTCTCCCTAGGCATTGAAATACAATCTGCCACAGTGATCAGACCAGGTGAGGACCTCTGGGGACCTTGTGTGTGCTGATGAAGCTGCTGCCTCAGCAGCTGTGAAACAGCTGTGGGTCTATATAAGGAAAGATCAGCCAGTGGATGTGCATATGCTTGCAGTGCGAGTATGATCTTCCAGATGGCTCTGCAGTTGTTATAGAGATGAGTTAGCATTTTTCTCTGTGAAGAAGGTGTAATACGTTTTCTGCAGTATTTTAAAGTTAATAGTATTAAAACTGATGCTAAATTGAAATTTTATTTGTCTAATTGTAAGTGGAACTGAACGGTGCTAGTTCCCAGCAAAGTCACATGTGGTACAACCTTCTTGTCTCATTTTCTAATAATTTTCATAGCTACATCTTAGCTTTTTAAGTCTTTTGCATATAATGGTCTCTATGCTGATGGACTTGTCTGTGTGCTACACAAAGGGACTGTTTTCTATCAGTGAACTGAACATTTGCAAAGTAAGACAATGAGTGGTCATTGAAATCTTATCAGTTAGAGAAATAAATGTCCAAATTATAAGAGAAGTTTCAGTTTAAAATCAATTTTTTAAAAACCTAGTTAGAAATATAACTAACCTGAAACTCCTTCAGGTAATTGTCATAGCCAGCATGGTAATGGATGAGGAAAAGCAAGATCTTGTATTATTCTAGATTCAGGTTAAATGGAATCTTGTGTTATTAAATGATGATTTGTTAAAATCTACCTAACTATACAGTTGTGATTTTACATAAAGGGTCTCTCCTTTACAAACATAAACTGTTTTACCATATATTCTTATGAAGATAGCAGTAGCTAACAAAAAAAAATAAGTTCCTTTTGTTATAAACCTGAGTCTTCAAAGGCAGAGGAGGGACTCTGGGCATAAATGGCTTCCCTTTCTTCTTATCAATACCTTTATTTTGTGAAAAACAAAATAAACAGACCCTTCTTTAGGACATTGGGGAGGAGGTAAGGTGGAAAATAATGGTGAGGTTTCTTCTCTTTATATTTTATGTAACTTCATTGTAGAATTATTCAGGTTGCTTTCTACTTTATGAGTTGCTAAACAATAATATTCAAAGTGTCATTTTAGTTTACTGAGTCTTGACAACTAATTAGTACTAGTTTTGATTTACCTAATCAGGTTTGCATAACACCATCTCAACAATATATGTATTTGCATTAAAAAAGTGAACACTTCTCCATTTTTTTCTTTGAAAATTACATGTGTGTGTATGTAAGGTATAGACAATAGGACTTTAGTCTTTTAGCTACAGTCACTGACAGAAAATTATTTCAAATACTCTTTTGTCTGAGGAAGCTTAGGTTACCTAAGGTTGCAGGACTTTTTTCCCCGATCATTAATATTTTATGAAAGCTTAATAAAATATAATAAACTTTCATTCTAAGTATTTGATAGTGTAATAATAATACTGTGGAAAATTACTCGTTTGGTTTGGTTTCATTTTTTACCTCTGTGGTATAGAAAAACATATTGCATACCAAACAATGTGATCCCTGAAGGTACAGTGTTCTGTTCTGGAATGATCATAGCCTGAAAGCAGTGTTATTAACCTCACTGAATTGAAAGAAAGCAGACCCTACTGAGGAACTCCATTTTCAACCCATACTGCCAACGTGAAGCTTTTTCCCCTTTTCATCTGAGCCATTACACTATATTAGGACTTCTTTAAGGTTTTTTTGGATTTTTTTCCATATGCCATTCTCATGTCTTATTTTATCTAATGTTTTAATGTATTAATGACAATTCTTTTTGATGCTACAAAGAACTTGAAAACAACTATAAATTTTAAAGTAGATGGTTGTATGTATGGAATTGAAAACAAAATCATATTTTTATGACAGAGCAAACTTGAAGTTTTCTTGACACTGAACAAGGATATGTGTTGGTAATTTTATTTCAAATGTGGTGTTTTGGGGTTTTTTTTGAACAATTGAAAATTGCTTAGTCAGGAAACTGTATAGTATATGTTAAAATATGGACAGCAATCAGTAGCTGTTCCTTCAACTCACAGGCACAAAACTATTTTCCTTGTATGGTAAATAAAAGAAAAGGTCATACTTTTTCCAATATGAAAAACTTTGTAAGCTTTAACAGTCCCTAGCAATTTAGGTTACTTTAGTTTGTAACCTATATTAGTGAATTAAATAAGTAATTTATTTATGAGGGTATCAAGCCCCTTGCCTACTCATATTACTCGTCTGAGTTTTTATGGCCTGTTGGCGTTATCATTAATGTGAGCATTATGTGAGCAAGGAGTGTTCACTCAGACTCTCATTTCTACAGTTTTCTCTTTGCAAAAACAGGGTGTAGTTTATCCACCTTCCTACTGGAAACTGAGTGCTTGTACAAACTGTGCTCATTTAGTGTCAAGGAGGGACCTGTTGGGCATGAGTTAAAAATATACTGAGAAAGGTGCCAATAATCAAACAATGTGGGCTGTTGGGTAGCATTGCCTACCCCTATGCACTGCCCCTGTTTAGTTCACAGGTGTGGATGAAATGACATGTAGACAAACCCACCAATATTGAATTTCAAAAGCAGAATTTCCTGGTAACTAGATCCCCTCAATTTCTTTTTCTTTTTGCACAGAAATATACAGTGATCATAACAACAAAGAAACAGAGAGAGAAAGAGAAGACCAATGCCCTGGCTCTCTACTGCAATAAAATGGTGTCACATGTAGGAATCAGTATTAAAGCTCTGCTTCTATAAACTAACAGCTCTAAAAGCACTTACTCCCTCATATGTTACTATTTAGTTAGTCTAGCAAACAGGGAAAAATATTCTTGGAGAACCATGCTTTGGTTTTTGAATAACAACAAACTTCATCATATTTTTGGCTATTCCTTCACTTCTGTGTACCATCCAATTCCTGAGATTCCTGAGATTGCTCTCTTTTGCTATTGAGAGCATTTGATAGGGCAAATTTTTCAAGGTTTCATATTAAATGACAAAAGTAAAAAAAGTAATGTGTTGTTCAGAAACTGTGGAGTGAATTTTGGTTTTTTTTAATGAGGCGGTTATATTTATGTTCTTTTAGGAATCAATTTTTGGAAATTCCAAAACCTTAATACATGGAAATACACAGATCCAGGTGATGCAAAAAATATATAAAGATAATATATTTTGTAACTTAGATCATTCACCTTTGTTGCTTACTGAAAGTCTGCACTCTGGTCTGAGTGACTATGACTAAGAACTGTAAAAGCACCAAATGATCTTAGGTTTTTAAGAAGACAGTTCTGTACTTGTTCAGGTAATATGTTTGCTAGTAAGGTATATTGACACTGCTCTCTGATGCAAATTTGAGTGTGAAACATTTTAAAAGAAAGAAGTTTAATGGGCAAATATTCACCTCATTCCACTTTTACCTCATTTGTCCTTGAATAATTGCTGCAGGTGTTTATTGCTGTTCCTTTGTAGTTGAGATTAATTGATTTTAGATATAAAATTAAGTACAATTTTTTGTAACATAATGTGGTAATGAAAATTAATCACAAGCCAGCTTTGCTGTTATTCCTAACTAAACATTTTAACAGGTACATTTCACTACCATATTGAAATAAAAGCATCATGCCTGATCAAATTTTTGGTTGTCCCAAGTAATTTAATCCTGGAACAGCAAAAGATATTTAATAAAATAATGATGTCAGGCTGGTATATTATCCCTTTTGAAGGTTTTTTTTCAAGTTTGATTTGTGTTGCAAAGGCATATGAAGTGAAAAATGCTGTTGTCAGGTCTCCCCAAGAAAACACACCTGTCATATTACCTATCTGAATACCTGTGTAGCCTGTGTAGCTTTGTGGATAAAATGTCGTAATTCTGGAGAAATTTCATTGCTGGACAAAGAACAGCATTGTTTTCATATAGAAATACTACAAAGCGTGAGTTACCCCTTGGGGATATATGGCAGAAATGTAGATAGGATTTGTAGAGGTGTTGTAAGCCAGTTCCTTTTTGTTTGTTTGTTCTGATGCAAGAGTGTCAAAATGAAGATAAAACAATGAGAGAAACTAGAAAGTCTGTACTGGAAAATCTGTACTAGAAAGGAGCTTAATTTTTTTTTCAAAGTTGTATAGTTCTCCAGGTATGATATTGAAGTCCTCTGACAGTAACTCCTAAATATATCACATTTTTCATTAAAGCTGGATTTCATTAAAAAATCCTGATTTTTGAGCCAAGGTTAATGAAAAATACAAATCCCAACAGAAGTCCTTGAGGTACTCTAGTAGGAATTTTTCTCTAACTCTAATTTTGAGCATTGATCCATTCTTCTTTTTTTTAATGGTTTCTTACTATTTTTAAAATTCTTGCACTGATTCACATATTTTCCCATTTAAGTAGAAATTTCTAATTCCATATTGTATCACAGTAATCACTGAAATCTAGATGGGTGAAACCAGTTGTATTTTTCCACTTCAAAAATCCATTGCCTTATCAAAGAAAGCTATCAAGATAAAATAACAAAATCTACTTTTGTTCTATACTATTTCTTTCAGAAGTCTGGAATGGTAATGGAGAGTCTTGATAATTTTAGTGTTCCTTTCATCTTGCAAAGTTTCTGATAGTTCCTGATACTTATGTTGCCCTGTTGTCATTAATTACATTCAAATACACAAGGTGCAATCTAGTTTTGGGGACACATAGATGGTTTTTAATTTGGACTCTGCTGTGATTATTGATAAGGCTCAAGTTTTTTCTCTTAATCTTCATGTATGAAAATGTTTTGCTTTTATTTCAGCTGCAAAATTTATCTCTTTTTTTTTTTTTAATGTTTATGTTAGACCTGTGATTTATGATGCCAGAGATGGATTTTTTTCAAATGTAATTTGCAGTTAAGCTTTAATTAAATTAGTGTCTCTCTCCACTTGTACATATTTGTTGCATGAGATCATGGAATCACAAAAATCACAGAATCACAATGTGGATAGGGGTGGAATGGACCTCTGGAGATCATCTAGTCCAACCTCCCTGCCAAGGCAGGGTCATGTAGAGCCGGTTACACAGAGAGAGAGAGACTCCACATCCTCTCTGGACAGCCTGTTTCCAGTACTCTGCCACCCTCAAAGTAAAGTTCCTCCTCGTGTTGAGGTGAAACTTCTTGTGTTTTAGTTTATAGTCACTGCTCTTTGTCCTGCCACTGGGTGCCACTGGTTACCACTGAAAAGAGTCTGACATCCTCTTGACACCCACTTTTGAGCTATTTATACGTATTGATGACATATAGGAATGTTTGACTTAGAGATTGAGACTAGGTCTCTGACAATGTCCCTAACAATGTTAGTCTCTTCAAATTCTCCAGGCAGTTCTGGAATTGGTTTCTATAATCAGGTCTTCTTTCATGTACTTTTCAAAATCATTTATTAAATAAGTTCCTATTTACTCAGTGGCTTCCAGGTAAATAAAATGTTAGCTGCTTTTTTCAGAAACAAAGGATATTTGTAATGTATTTCAAGGAATGTTGTTTCCTGGGAAGTGTTAGTACTGATTGAGCTTGTTAAACTACCTTTCTTCTTCTAGTGATTAAAACTCAATATTCAGATCATTTCAGACTGTCAAAATTTTATCTTTATTTGTTGAGTTAATCTTCCTACTACTTATCTTACTACTTTCTTCCTCAATCTTTGGTGGAATCTGCGTATGAAAAAATCCTCTTTTGGTGATTACTTTCTGTTGGTTGGTGCATTTTAGATATACTCCTGTAGATGATATTTCACTTCTTTATTTATTACATTGTGTGTCTCATTTGTATTGAAAGTACTAGAATTCCACTAAAGTTCACTTTTATTTCTTTAGCTCCTTCTTTAGGTAAAAATATTGATCTTTGATTTCTGTGTTGTACAGAATCACAGAATCATTAAAATTGGAAAAGACCACCAAGTCCATTGAGCTAACTGATCACTATCTTGTCAGCTAGACCATGCGACAAAGTGCCATGTCTAGTCTTGAGCAATTCTGAGGTAATGACTCCACTACCTCCCTGGACAGTTCATTCAAATGTGTAACAACACTTTCTGTGTAGAAATTCCTCCTGATGCACAAGCTGAACTGCCCCTCCTCCTGGCGCAACTTGAGACTATATCCTCTCATCCTGTTGTTGATTGTCTGGGAGAAGAGGCTGATCCCCGCCTTGCTACAGCCTCCTGTCAAGTAGTTGTAGAGATCAATAAGGACACCCCTGAGCATTGTTTTTCTCCATGCTAGACAACCCCAACTCCCTCAGCTGCTCTGCATAGGACTTACTCCCTAGACACAAGAGCCACTTAGGTAAAATTCTTGCCTGTTTTATGGTTCTACTATAACTGTTAAAAACTGTTATACTGTTGTTGGTTGTACCATTTTTCTGTATCTATATTCCATTTAAGGGAACTCTTTCATTAATTTTTCCTTGCTCAATACACCTACAATTTATAGGACAATTTAAAAGTGCTAGACCTTTTTTTCTTTCTTTTTAAATTATTTTACACACTGCTAGTAAAACACATGTCCTTCTGCTCTCTGAATTTACTGTGTAGATTGTCCCATTGCTACCTTCTCAATAGCACTTACTTTTTCAGGAACTGCTGTGAGTCTGCGGACATCTCCCTTCTGAGGTTGTGTACATGCATGATCGTATGGACTGTGCTTTTGCAGTATTCTTTTTTACAGTATTCTTTTTTTTTTTTTTTT
>NW_020955849.1:12636-13681 GCF_003031625.1 Empidonax traillii
TTTTTTTCCCAGTATTCTTGTCCTGTGTTGGAGTCTTTTTTCCCAACCATTTTGGGATAATTCTTTCCCCTCTCCTCTTCAGTTTTTAAAACTCTATCTGAAATAATGTTATGTTAAGATTGTTGTAATCATATCTGGTATGTAGGCTCAGTTAAGTTCAATTCCATTCCTAAATTTCTATGATGTATCCCTGGGATACATTTGTGTATATATTGTAGATAGACACAAAGTCTGCTCCAACTTCTTTCATTTTCTCCACTTTTAGGGCCAATTTTTCTCTCACTCAGTAATCTTTTTCTGTTCTTATAAAACTTTTAAAAACAACAAGAAAAACAAACAAATCAAAAAAGTTCCAGGTATCCCAGCAAGCTTTCTGACCACTACTGCTTTGCCCTATTCTGACTGTTGAGTTGTCAAATGCTCTCAATCACATAATTTCTTAACTATTTATGATGTCAAAACAGTATTGCCCATATAAAAGAATTATCTTGAAGGAATGTTAAAAGGTAAAGCATGTAGAAATCCATTACAGAGTTTTTGCTTTAGTAAACATTTAACACTGAAGATTAGTAAAATGGCAGTAGGTGTTTTGTACAAACTGTTAATGCCAGAGAGTTACTGAGAATTCCTTCATATGCCCTGCAGATAGAGCAGCTTATTCTGGTCTGTTCAGATCTCAGCTCTAAAGACCTATAAATGAGATCTGAGTTCTAATGTGGACTTAATAGATGACTCACTTTTGAGACAGTAGAAATAAAAGCCCTAACAAAGCATTAGTAGATGTAGCTGTCAATAACTTCTGTTATTTTTGTCCTTATTTTTTCATAGTGATATGAAATAACACATGATATAGAAGTGAGATCAGCAGCATTTGAAATGTTTCGTGATATTACTCAGAAGGTGACACCTCTGCTTTCTAGTCAAATCCCCTAATATAAACCTCTATTTAAACATAAAACTTCTGAATCATCTGCTGTTGAAACCAAGTTCAGCCCATGGCTAATGCCAAGCATGCTAGCATTCTCTCTTGTGTTAGGCACCCATA
>NW_020955849.1:14492-41866 GCF_003031625.1 Empidonax traillii
ATATAGAAGTGAGATCAGCAGCATTTGAAATGTTTCGTGATATTACTCAGAAGGTGACACCTCTGCTTTCTAGTCAAATCCCCTAATATAAACCTCTATTTAAACATAAAACTTCTGAATCATCTGCTGTTGAAACCAAGTTCAGCCCATGGCTAATGCCAAGCATGCTAGCATTCTCTCTTGTGTTAGGCACCCATACAAAATCATAGAATTTTTAAGGTTAGAAAAAACCTCTAAGATTATTGAGTTGAATCATTAACCTAGCACCACCACGTTCACCATTAAACTGGGTCCCTAAGTGCTACATCCACACATCTTTTGAACACTCCTAGGGATGTTCACACATGGCTTCCCTGGGCAGCTTATTCCTACGCGTGACCAACCTTTCAGTGAAAATTTTTTCCCTAACACCTAATCTAAACATACCCTGGTGCAACTTGAGGCCATTTCCTCTAGTCCTATCCCTTATTACCTGGGAGGCAAGACTGACCTCCACCTCATTACACCCTCCTTTCAGATGATTGTAGAGAGCAATAAGGTCTTCCCTCAGCCTCCTTTTCTGCAGGCTAAACAACCCCAGTTTCCTCAACCAGTCTTCATAAGGTTTGTTCTTCAGATCCCTCACCAGCTCTGTTGCCCTTCTCTGGACAGGCTCCAGCACCTCAATGTCCTTCTTGTAGTGTGGGGCCCAGAACTAAACACAGGATTTGAGATGCGGCCTCACCAGTGCTGAGTACAGGGGGACAATCACTGCCCTAGTCCTGCTGACCGCACTATTTCTGATGAGTCAGGACATCTTCTTGGCCTTCTGGGCACACTGCTGGCTCATGTTCAGCAGGCAGTCGAGCAGAACCCCCTGGTCCTTTTCTTCCAGACACTCATCCCCAGACCTGTAGCATGGTGTGGGCTTGTTGTGACTGAAGTGCAGGACCAAGAACTTCACCTTGTTTAAACTCATACATCTCACCTCAACCCATAGATCCAGCCTGTATTCCTTCAGTCTTCCTATCTTCAAGCACTTGGTGTCATCTGCGAACTACCTGAACATGCACTTGATCCCCTCAACTGGATCATTAATAAAGATATTAAACAGAACTAGACCCAGTACAGAGCCCTGGGGAGCACCACTTGTGACTGGCCACTAGCTGGGTGTAACTCCATTCACAACCTCTCTCTGTGCCTGGCCATTCAGCCAGCTTTTTACCCAGTGAAGAGTGTGCCCATCCAAGCCATGAGCAGTGAGTTTCACAGAATCACAGAATAGATGGTATCACTGTAGGTTATCTGTTCCAACCTCCTGCCTCAAGCAAGGTCATCCTAGAACACATTGCACAGAATTGCCTACAGACGGTTCTTGACCCTGAGTTTATCTCAGTCGGTTAGAGGATAGTGGTGATAACACCAGGGTTGTGTGTTAAATGCTATGTGGGCAATTCACCTAAGAGTTAGACTAGATGGTCCTTGTGGATACCTGTCAATATTCTGTGGTTTTGTGATCTCAAGTAAGGGAGACTCCATAACCTCTCTAGGCAATCTGCTCCAGTGCACAGTCACCTGCACAGTAAAGAAGTACTTCCTCATTCAGGTGTAACTTCCTTTGTAGCAGTTTCTGACCATTGCCTTGTCATATTTCTTGGCACCACCAAGAAGATCCTGGCTCCACCCTCTTGAAACTTGCCCTTCAGATACTTATATATGCCATGAACGTCGCCCCTCAGTCATCTCAAGGATGAGCAAAACCAGCTCTCTCAACCTTTCCTCATAGGAGAGATATTCCAGTCCCTTAATCATCCCTCATCCATCTCTGCTGGACTAACTCGAGAAGCTCCATGTCTCACTTGTACTGAGGAGCGCAGAACTGGACACAGCACTCCAGATGAGGCCTCACCAGAGCTGAGCAGAGGGGAAGGATCACCTCCCTTGACCTGCAGGTATCCTTATGAACCCCTTTTCAGCAAGTCAGCCCCCAGCCTGTGCAGGGGTATGGGGTTATTCTTCTCCAGGTACAGGACCCTCAATTTGCTTTGTTGAACAGGCAGTTCTTCTCTGCCCTTCTCTCTAGCCTGACAAGGTCTATCTGAAGGGCTGCAGCTCCCTGGGCTGCTCCTGCCAGCTTTGTTTTGAAGGAGAATACTGTGGGAGGTAATGCCAAAGGCTTTACTAAAGTTCAGACAAATAACTTGCTTCAGTGTAGGCATGGCCTTAGATGCTCTAGTGCATTTGGAAGTACATCACAACAGTTACATGAACGTATGTGATCAAAACTCAAGAGTCCTGACTTCCGTTAGTGCTTAATATCCACTAGACTTTGTTTAATATGAACAGGATAAAAACTCTCTGTATGAAAGTCACTGGCAGTTTTCCCATCCAGTTTCAAGGAATCAAGAATTCATCCATAATATTTCATAAAACAAACAAAAAAAAGGAATATATCTATGGCTTTACAATTATCCCTAATGACAAAATAAGAACAGAGACAATACGTGTACATTTTATTTGTATAAGTATCAACGAAATTTGGAGGTCACATACTCCAACTTGTTTCTCAAGTTATGTACTTGACAGCAGGTGGCTGAGCGCTTTGTCTTTCAAGACTTGGGTCTTGAAACATTTTAGGGATGGAGACTGCACAGCCTCTATGGAGAGGTAATGGCCTGTTATTTACCTAGTGGCAATGACAGTACTGCATTACAGGGCCACGTGGTTATAGGTGAAACTCACAAAGGATAAATAAACTTTATGGACTAAAATGTGTAATAGGAATTTGCTACAAACAGTATAATTTTCTTATGACCTTGGCTTACCAGTCATTTTAAAATATATCATCAAATACATCATTTATCATGTTACATTGCTGATGAGTAGTTTTGCAAGAGGATGAGAGTAGCTTTGTTTGTGAGAGGTAAGGGCCAAGGTAATTTTTCTTCAAAAGTCTGATAGGTGTTTTTCAGAACAACCAAAAAAAATCTGTTGTGTGTTCTTTAGTATTAATCTCAGTTACTCTGAGGATAATGTTCAACAATCCTGGAATCTGAGTTCTCTGTAATCAAACTGTCTTCTCCATTTAAGTACCTGCTTTAAGATTAAGAACTCTGGAAGAAAAAATATCTTCAAATATGTATCACTTCAAAGCAAATGAAGAGGGAGTCTTTACAAAGTCTGTTATTCCATACATCCTCTCAGGTCACCAGTTGTTTTGTGTATGTTACTGAACTCTGATATACCTAAGATAGTCTTATTGTGTGCCATACTCTCTAAGGGGTGAAAGCAGCTCACCCTAAAGCTGAGTGTCATCATTTAAAAAAAGGTAGATACTCTTCTAGTTATTTCATTTCACTATTCCTGGCATACACGGGACTGATCTCAAATCTTTTTTGAAAATATCACAGCATAGTCAAGTGGGATTTAGCTGCCTTAAGGTCATGTTATATGTTCTGTGATATTTAATCATGTCCAGAAGACCACTTCAAAAGGTCTGCTGTAGAATCCAGTTTTATACCTGACTGTCCCATTTGGCTGCCATTAGATACCTATATTTAACCAGACTCACCTATGATGTTTTCTGGCTCTGAATGTCTGTCTTAAAGAAGGTAGTGGCTAATGTCCCTTTGCCTTTTCAACCCAAACTCAGTAATTTCCCATGTACCAACAGCTTTTTTTCTATTCTGATACTTTTCAGAGTTTTTAATCCCTGTTGGGCTTATTTCTTACACCTTTAAGCTTGCAAACCCAGAAAAAAATTGGACTCTTACAGTTAACAACCAGTCTAATATCAGGTAACTAATTATGCATCACATTGAGAAGAAAAATTTGGTCTTCAATTTCCAAGAAATAGCATAGGAATAAGAAAAACTCTTGGGCAAATTTGACTTCTTAAGAAAACACACTAACAGAAACAAACAAACAAATAAATTATGCACAATTATTTAATGTACTGTTTTGTGTTCCACTCATTGTAAATTCTGTAGCTTAGAGGAAGCAAGCTCTAAAATTAAAATTAACTAATAATGACAAAAATAATTGAGGATTAGTATGATAATAATAATAATAATAATAATGAAGAATTCTACACATCTCAGTGTATAAACAGAATCTTAATACTAGGAGGAAACACATCAAGATTATTCATACAAAGAACAACACAGCTTTGATTCCTAATAAAATTACAATTCAGAAAGCTATCAATAACAGTTTCTGTAAGACTAGCCAGAGACCAATTATCCCAATGGGACAAAAAAGCAAATCTATCTTCTTGTTCTGTGACTACAAGAGAATTCTTAAAGGGGAGATCAGTGGAAGTGAGCCAGGAAAAGTTAGCAAATGTGAAAGAAGAGAATTTAAGAAAAGAACAGATAGGACTGTGAATCTTACAATATTTTTAAAGGATAAACTGAGCAAAACTGACGCTTTTTCTATTGTATGGAAGAGTTACAGGCCTACGCCCAATAAGTCATGTCACTGATGACACATCTTAGATGTCACCAAGAATCAGCAACCTAGTTCTGGGGCAGCTGACACTTTATTTGTAAGTGGCTTGCGCTGTGCAACATAGGTACTGCTGGTATCCTAGCTTTTACTGTCTGTAGTTTTTCTGGGATGACTAGAGATCTCTGATACTTACTAATTGTATTACAAGGAGGCAAATGAAGGGCAGTAAAAATTCTGTAACTTCTGCTGATACCTTGACCCAAATTCTTGCGAAGGACTTTGGGGTATTTTTGAGGACTTGCTGGTCTATGCCAAGGTTTCTTGACTTACAAGATGATATCTTGTTGTGGGGCAAAAAAAACCCCACCTACATACAGAACAGAGGGCTAGCCTTGCCTGTGATTTTTCTATTTCTTACCGTGAATGATTCATGAGTATGTTAAAGCAAGCAGTGCATTTTAAGAATGCTAACAAAGTTTCTATGTAAATGAAGTTCAAATATTTTACTGGTAGAACTGACAGCACACTGAGTAATGCTCTATCTCATATGCTTTTTTAAAGCTAATTTGTCTTCAATTTAAGGCATACTCTTTCAGTGTCATAAATCTACAGACATTAAAGCTCAAGAAGAAAAAAAAAGAATTAAATTGATAAGTTTACTTTAGTTTTTATATGGTATATCTCAATTCTCTATATGGTTTCACATTAATTAAGAATCTACGGAACTGTCAGTGTATTTTCTAATAGGGTGCTTGCAGGAATAATGCAAAAATAATTTCTTGGTTATGCGATATATCTTTATTTAATTTTTTTTCTTCTTTGGTTATTAGCGTTTATTAGTATCATACACTGTGAGATTAGTTCAGCAATAATAGCAAAGACAAGAGATTATATTGACAGTGCATATTTGAGAGGGACTGGTAAGTAATGTATATAAATGAAGAAAAGGGTTCTCTAAAACATATTCAGTTCTAAATTTGTGCAAAGTCGGGACTAGATTATTTTTGGTTTTGAGTATTTTTTGTGATTTCTGAACAGTTTCAGAACCAATGCTTCCCTATTTCTCTATGAAAGTAACTAATTTGACTTTAATCAAAGGGTTTTCAAATTAGCTCATTTTCCTAAATTTGACATGATAAGAATTCACATATTACTCCCAAGTTACTTACAAATACTGAAAATACCATTGCTGTGCATTTAGTAATTTCAATTAGATTTCCAATTTTGAACAGCTGCTTACAAATAAAAAATTGTACAATGCTGTAGTACTGACTCTATAGATTTACCAGGGTAAAAAACGTCTTAACATCTTCATGTTCTGCTGCAATGGGCAACCCAATGCCTATGCTGTTGTCTGTTTACATAAGTACCATGGAAGACATTATTTTCTGATCATGTTAAAAATTTTATTATTCTGTTTCAGTGAAAGCTGCTGAATTGTCAGGTTTCTGTTATCTACAGTGGAGGCTCCCAAGACTATTTGACAGAAAATATATTTTCTAAGCTCTTGGTTAGTCATCAAGTAAGTAGTTTCTCTTGTCTTAATATAATTTTCATTCACCTCCAATGAAGTGTTTGTGTTGTCTTAGATAAATATTTGTTTTAATTACATCATCATTATTTTGACTTTCTTTTATATAAAAACGTTTTTCTCTAATGTCTGGTGTTCATTTACAGTCTGTAACACATTTAAGTGAGTTTATAAGTATTTTAGAAGGACAAAAAAAAAGGCATTTTCTTAGTATTCCCTTTCAGCAGCTAACAGAATGGTGTTCAGTGACCTGTATTACTCCCAAACTAAGAATCATAAGTAGGAATAAGAATTGAACAAATCATCTAAAAATGTGGCTCCATAAGCATGGTAAGGTGATCAAGAATGATGTCAGGTAGGTAAATCTTAATCGTACCCCTTAAGAAATGGTTAAATGGTTACAAAACCACTAGGTTCTACTACTATCATCTACCTGTTTGATTTTCAGATTTTCTTATTTTGCTTACTATTTCACATACTTTGTTCTTCATGCCAGTATTGCCTTAAATTTTTTAATTCCTTTAGACAAATGGTAAACCACCCATTAAAAGCAGGTTCTCTTGTGATCTTGTTATATCTGCTGTTTTTTTTTTTTCACTTCCATTCTTTTACTTTGTTTCTAATCCTAAAGATGAAAACTGGGTTGATGGAAAAGCATTTGAAGTAGGGAAATTATAGGAAAAGCCTCAAATCATAAAACTGTAAAATGAGGCAAACTAGCTGTTACATTTAAGCGGTATTTACAGATTCTACTCAGATAACAAACTTAAACTTTTAAAAATTATGCTGGTGGAGATTAAAGAATTCATGCACTGTCCAGACCACTTCTCATCAAAATGTAGTGATTTTGATTTTTTTTTCCCCATCACAGAATACATAAATGTTATTTTAATTTTCAGTTAAAGAAATTGATTCAGTCTGAGTGGCAGTATTTAAAGTGGTCTCAAAAATACGTATTTGAATCTGTTTACAAAATATTCTTATATTCTTAAACAATCATAGCTCATGAAAACTAGCAATGTTTATTTCTTTATTTGTTATCTGGTGAAACAGAAAATACAGTTTTAGTACTGGAAATAATTTCTAATTAGTCAGTTCAACAATATAATCTTATTTCACCACTTGTCAGAATCAAAAAATAAAGATGTATTTATCTGTAGGGAACAAGTACCAAGATTATTTATTCTAGAATTTTATAACTCAAATTGATCTATGATTCTATGATCATGTCATTCATTACTGTTTAACTTACAAAATAACAGAATGAGAATTACATGCCCTTTTTAATACTGTTTTATGAATTTAAGCCTAAAAAAAATTATGGAATTGTCAGCAAGAATGGTGACATTCCAATGTTTAATTCAGTTAGTTCTCATAGAAGAGGGCAGTATCTAACTTTAAGCTGGGAAGAAAAATTATGCTTCAACTTGGGGACAAATAAAACAGGAATCAAGTATTAAAAATCAGAGAATTAGAAGTTAAGTTTTGAATCAGATTAGCTGTCCAGCAAATTTGTACAGATATTCTCTCTCTAGAATAATTTGGGATGCTTGGGGTTTTATATACCTCTAAGACTCTAAATGAAGTCTGAATGTACAGGTTTTTAAGTTAAATGAAGTTTACCAGTGCAGAAATCATTATGTTCAAGTGCGCCTGTGTCACTCAAAAGTTGACATGTAAACACAAAATGTTTACATGTTCTCTGTCTTCCAGCATATACAAGAAGGGAACATATTCAGTCATATACCTGCTCATAGACTGAGAAAGTTAACATAGATAATATTAATTTTTTCATGTGACCTGTCATAATTTTGTTCACACTACATCCAAGTAACTTCAGTGTGCATTGTGTCAGTTATCTATGACCAGTTTAGAGAATAATATTTTAAGGATAGGAATGCTACAGGTGTTTTTTCAATGTCATTGAATGTCATGAAGTTTTTTCAGCTCTTTAACTATTGAGTAATTTGGGGTTGCTTCTGTACTTTCTTTTATCACATTAACATAAAAGTGAAGAAGCTCTTATAGGGAACAAAGCCAGTTTTTCTTCTGGAGTGCTAAAAAAGCAAGAGAGTGATTGATGTTAGTGAGTCATAGTTAAAGATGTTGCTGCTTCAGTGGCGTGACATTGGCATGATCTCATTGAGTAGGTTAAACTGTAACACAAAGAGGTGGAATAAAGACATTCAGTTATAAGGGACTCATCAGATGACACACTCACAAATTCATGATCTCTTTGACTAATATTACAATGCTACACGTCTTCAAAGCCTTTGAAGAGCTGTAGCTGTGCAGTTCCCTTTTATGTCAGCAGGAAACAAGCTCTACTGCAATAAGATTCAGATTACTTCCTTTCACATATTTTGTTACTGAACAAAACAGACCATCACTTTTATTATGGCATGCTACACATTCTGAAAGTATGTTTAGGCAAGGAGTAGATTAATTAATATATGCGGCATATGATAAGTAACCAGTGTAAGTCTTCTATTGTGTTTGCAGTTTTTTCATTTATAGTTTTCTATAATATTAGTCCCTGAACACTTAATATATGTTTTGAATATCTCCTTGATTCTATTTTATCCTTGGTTCATATTTCCTTTTCCTTTTACTTAAATGAAAATAAGTATATATATGTATATATATAACCTTGAATTACCAGTTGCAAAAGGAACAAAACTACTTCCATAAGAGTTGGTGTAAAAATTCCTATTTAAATTAATTATTAGTTTTAGGACTGAATTCTAGGACTGAATACAGGTGTAGGTTTCTGGTGACATCCCAAGAATTATTATGGTTCTAAGATAGGTCACATCACCTCTGTTTGAAGGACCTCTGCTGGCCACAGAGGACGAGTTACTCTGGAAACAGCTATATTGGCTTTACAATATTGAATCACGATAGTTTGAGATTCTCTAACATACATTGGCATGAACTGGTGTGTAGCGCAGCTGCTCTATTGCATCCTGAAGAAATGTGAACATTCTAAAAAGCAAGATACATTTAAAATAAAAATGCATGGGTAAATTATAATACGTGGAAGAACTCATAACAAGAGTTTTCAATTAAATTTATCATAGGAATGTCATAGGGTAGAAGATTATGGACTGGCACACTGTATATGAAAACAAATGAGATGAAGAGGCATATGTCCAGAAATAAATATGTATCTTTAAAAATGGAGTATTTTCACAGAAACATGATGTGTGAAGACTTAATTGACTGATATATATAACAGTGACAGAAGACAATTAACTCTGACCAAGACTGCTCAATCAGTTAGGTTTAGGTTTAAGGGATGTAGGAAGAAGAAATTTTTTCGTTTGCTTCTTTCTTATGATTCAAGATTCAGGCACAGTCTAAAACTCGTCAGTCGATTTTACTAAGTATATTCAGAAAATGAACTTATAAGGAAAAGTAGTTAGTAGAAATGTATTTAAGCTTTGAAGAAATATACCCAACTAACATCTTGTATACAATTCTAAATAGATGCAAAAGGAAAGGGATTTGAGGTAGACGTTATGAGAACTAGAGATTTTGTTTGCAATAGGAAGACAAATTGTGTAGGTGACTAATATTCAGTGAGGCCAATGAAAATTTAATTCAGCTAACTTAGGTAACAGAGCATCTCATTTTCTTTTACACTCCCAATATAAATGCTATTTTCATCTCTGTGGTGGTTCATATCAGCTCGTTCCTGCTTAAATACAGTTGCTGACAGTGGGTAAAACATTGTCTTTGCTCTTACAAGTACTCTTTGATGTCTACAGAGTAATACCGACTCAGATTGTTAGTAATAATTGAAATTACTTTTCTGAAAGTAACTTATCTCATCCTAACACACCATATATTTCTGTCTGCTGTAATTTTTCTTCCTGTATTCCATTCTGGATATACAAGGAAAGCCATAGCATATAAGTATAGAGTGCAGGATTCATTAAAAACTGTTTGAATGCTGTGCAGAGGATGTGTTGGGAAAAACACATAAAATGAATATTGATTTGTAATGTGTGTTGGGAGTGGGAAAATGATGCATTTCACAAGAAGCTTACTTTTCATTATTTAAAACATTCCTTCTGCCTTTACTGACAAAAAAAAAAAAAAAAAAAAATCTGTCTAGAACTGTGTTCCTACACAGAAATGTGAAGAATATTTTTTATTTTTAGGAATGTATTTTTATTGTTAGGAATGTATTAGTAGGAATCTGTGTGATTATTAAAGGATGATAACTATATAGCCTTTGCAGTTAGGGGACAGCAAGCAGATTTCTGGATTTTCTGGAGGGCTTTGAGGGTTTTGTTTCATTTTGGTTTTGCATAAGATTAAAAATTTAATGTTCCTGTTAGAATGCATATTCAAGAGAGGAGGAATTACAGCGGTTAAAAAAATGGAGAAGGAAAGTAGGTGAATAAGATGCAAAATCCACTATTGTGGCACAAGGTGCAACTGCTGCTCCTTTGCTGGGTCTTTTGGAACACCAGGAGGAGTCCAATTAGAAGAATGGAACTGAGCCAGGTTGCTCTAATTTTAACTGACTAGTATTGACTGAGGACTATCCCACTACCACTGTCATCATGGATTTTTTTTTCAATGTTTATTGCTTCTAAAGGAATACTTAGCACAAGAAATCATGGAAAAAATTCTGTTACTTTCTCAGGCTCTTCATGCCATTTTTACATAACTAGATGAGTTGCACAGTGGTGATTAATGAGAGACAGCCATTTGCAGATTTTGTTTATTTTTAATTATGTGCAGTTGTTATGATTAGATTATTGTTTAAAAACAATTAAGTAATCCTTAATGGACTCCTGAATTGTACCTAGTTATGATAATTGCTGCAAATATTCTTGCAAGATTGTTTCAGCTCACTGTGATATGTGCTTAGCCTTGTCTAAACATTGTAAAAAGAAAACAATTAATCCTTAGTCATATACATATTAAAGATAGTATGCTTCCATAAAGTAAATTGGCCCATCCAGTGTTTAAATACTGGATGTGGATTTGAAGAAATAATCTGACTTTGCTCTGCGGACAGTAATTACAACATGTGTCTGGTAAAATTACTTTTCTGATTTAGAATAAGAAGCACTCTGGTTATTGCAAAGTGAGGGACAGTTATGAGGCACTGAGAGACAGAGAACAAATATAGACAGAAGTACCAGGATTATATCATTGTGTTGATGTGCTTTTTAGTTATAGATGTATACATCATGCAAAATACTTTTTAAATAGCATGTGATTTACTAAGAGAGACACTCACTTCAGGCTGCACATACAAGCATTTGTGTAGGAATATTTCCTAACCAGAGTCCTCTTGGACAAATCATTGGATATCTGCTTTTCTTCAGAGTCCTGTTTCTCTGCAGAGATTGCCTTTTGAAATCAACATTCAGCTTTAAGGCTGTGACCTAATTTCAAATATAGTATATTTTCATTAGCCTTCTATACTTAGTTTCTCCCAAATGCATGTTAAAATTGCTTTTCTTCCCATGTTCTTAGTAGTATGTTTTAAGAGATATTCTGTGTTAAGATGTTGATCCTGAGCAGTAGAACTTGAAACAGCGTGATGTTCCTCCCTGAAAAGGAAGGGAAAACCCAAGATTTGTAGATGCCTGTGGTGGCCAGTCTCTTCGCGAACGAAGAACCGGGGAAGGTCTTAACACCTTCCAGCCTGCGCATTGGATTTTTTTAGGTGAGACACAGTGTGCGTGGAACTGAGCCCACCCTTTAATCCTGAGGTTCATCTGCCGGGGCCAAGCACGCTTGGACGGTGGCAGCGAGGTCCTCAGGACGTAGATGGATTGCCTTACAGGGCTAACGAGCTCCATCTGCCCGGGGAGGGGCCCCGACCGGGAATCGAACCCGGGTCTCTGCAGTGACAGCGCAGTGTGTTTTCCTCTACACCACCGGGGGCTCCTGTAGATTCCTGTAGTCACTCAAAAAAGGGATAAAAAAAGTCAGAGGATCCACAAAAACTTACAATGTTTTATTAGTAAATTATAAACATAACACAGAAATTGGTATAAGCTAGTCCCTTATCTTATAGTACAAACTCAAGGCAGTGGATTTTAAATAAAGGGTAGGGTAAAAGAAAAGAGAAGAAAGGAGGCAAACAGGCAGGAAGGAAAGAAGGCAGGAAGGAATGCAGAAGGGATGCAGGAAGGAATGCAGGAAGGAAGGCAGACAGGAAGGTAGGAAGGAAGTCATGGCTTCAGTGTTGATGCAACTGATGGGGTGTTTAGGGTTCTGGGATACACCATCTCAATTTTGTGGGAGTGCCTTAATAAATAAATTGCCCCTGCCCCTCACCCTGAGAGAAGTTTCTGGCTTTCTATGTGAATTAGTTATCATGCACAGTTCATTCTTCCAGACCTTCAGACCTTTCTGGAAATGGGTCAGAGGCCATCAGCTGTCTTCAGTGTTCTTTTTCCCCCATTGACAGTCCATTCCCGCTTCTCAACTTTATTCCTGCACTTGCTCTGTACTTTGTTGTGCTTATCTCCAGGAGCTAAAACAACACCTTTGTCCCAGAAGAGCACTGTCCTACCTCCGTATGGTCCCCTTCTCCAGCTGTATCCTGTTCTTTCTTGCCAATTCACATTGTGTGTTCTTATCAACAATACTTGGTTTGCTCCATGGCTAACCAGCTATCCATTTATGAGACATATGCATTAGCCTATTATCGTCTGGACTTCTACAGATAGTGACAAATGTATTTGGCTTTTTGGCATTATTTATCATATATTATTTTTTAAAGATTACTATGTAAAGTCAGTGGTCATTTTAGTTTTCTTCCTGCTTATGTATCCTTGCTCTGTATGAGAAACGCTTCTACATGCTTCCATTTTTGGTACTAGCCAAAATGCAAATGTGAATTATAAAGACTGAGATCTGTACTACCTTAGTCCTCCTTGGACTTTCATTCCTAAGCAAACCATAGAAAAGTTGTACTAAATAAGAATGGTAGCCTTTTGTTTCCCATTTGTATGGAAGTAGTTTAGAAGGTACTCTGTGGTGTAGAGTCATTAGGGAAATACAGACCTTCTTAGCACTGATGAGCCCATGTTTAGACTCCCAGAAGCAGAAATTGATCTAAATAATCTGTCATAGTATTAACAGTAGTAATGGTTTCTTCTTCAGTGCTCTGAGATTTAAGTTGTTTGTCTTTTGAATATAAAATGCAATGAAGCAGAAAGAGTGTAAAACAGCAGTATGTATTTTTAGGCAATGAAAATGGTGTGTCAGCAGATAATGGCTGCAGAACGAATTCCACCAAAACCATTCTAGTAGGTTTATTCATATTTTTTTCCTAGCCATCACTGTACCCTTATAATTTGGTTTTGCCCCATTTGTGCACACCTTCACTATCAAGAAGTAGTTTAATTTCTTTTGTCTTCTTCCCCTCCCCACCCCAATTTAATCTCAGTTACACTAATTCAGTTCATTGGCTGTTTTTGTCTGGAAGATGTCAAGACAGAAACAGTGAAAATAGTTCAGGAGATTTGTCATCATCATACTCTCACAGAATCAAACAGTCCACATTGATTAAAATAGAAATTTTATATATAAGGACGAAAAACCACATGGCTTACCCCACAAACTACCATGTACTCTCTGAAACTGCAACTTTTAATGTAATGTCACTGGTGGATGCAGACCTATTTGTGAACACTGTAACCAAAAATTTTGCAAGCAAATTCCTGCCTATTTTGTTTTCCATAGTTTTTGCTTACTCAGCCTGTTTTGATACCTTGCATTTCTAAGATGTTTGGGAATCTGTTTGTCGATCTCAGTCTAATTACACAGACGTGAAAGAATTCAGAATGGCAAGTTCATTTATGGAAACACTAATACTCAGATGTGTTCTCTGAAGAATGTTCCTCATCTCTAGAAAAGAATTTATTTTCTAGTGTTATTTTCTGCCATATTTTACTTGCAGATTGTTCTACTATATTGATACTTTTTTATTTATATCTCTTCTCACCAAAAGTGGTTATTTTCATTCTCTACTGTGCCATTGAACAAAACTTACAGGTAGCAGGACTTTTGTTTTTCATTACTACTTTTCAGATATTGCTTTCTGAAACATACTTTCTAAGTGTGCTAACTGAGATGTTCATGTCAGTACTTTAAAAGCAGCAAAAAAAGTGATTTTGGTAGAAAGGAAAAGCCTTGGCTTACTGTTCATTTTGCTTGCCATAAATACTCTAAGGAAAATGTCCAGTCTACCCATGAATGAGAACAGTGCCCACATAGCAGATGGCTGTGAGTGTAAGCATACAGACAACCATGTCCACTCATTAAATGCGTTTGCTGAGGGCAGAATTCCCAGGCTAAAATTTCATGTATCTGCAACTTTTTTGCCAGTGACTGGGAGGATATACTACTATTAGTCTTCTAAAGAAGTATAACTTTGAGAAATAATAACATTTTCTAAATTATTAAATGTGCCTAAAAAGTCTGAATAAGAAGTCTTCCATGAGATAAAAGAATATTTTTTCTTTTTTTTTTTTCAGATGGCATTAAAACAATTTTTAAATTTTCTTTTTAAAACTTTAAATGAAAAAAAAATTAAATAAGACCAAAAAGAAGTAAATGTATTATTGTTGAGCAGCAGATTAATTATTACGGGAAATTAACATAGCTGTTTATGCCCAAATTGTCACAGAGTCAATAGCTAAAAGTGAAATCTGTTGCTTCCCCTGATTTTTTTCTTCTGTTAAAGATTATTTTATAATCAGATTCTTTAATGTTTATCTCTATCATTAATTACTGCAGACAAATTTTCTATTACAGATACAACTGCAGAATGTCATCATTGGTTTGCTTCTTTGAAGTCTTCCTCTGTTGTTTCTTACAGAACAGGCTTATTAGTCTCGTTTATTTCAAAATACCGTTGTGTCTGTTGATAAAGTCAGTGAACAATTCCAGGGTAATCTGTTCTAGATACTTGATTTTGACTCACATTTTTCTTATCAGTTGCACAGGAATGTATAATTTGAAATAAATAGATATTAAATCTACTTAGAATCCTGGTCAAGTGAAGGAATCAATAGGTGGGCTTAAAGAACATAAGTACAGGAAAAACAATGGAAAGTGACTACAGTGTTTGAATGAGTACAGAATATTAATTTTAGGGTTTGATTTTTTTTTAATAAGTTGATTTTGTGTGCTTATAGTTTATACTACATGATATGTATAGCTAGGATGATTACTGAAATTTATTATCAGATTATTGCTGAGGCCAAAGTTATACTATTTGAATAGCAGCATTACTGAAAGCATTATTAAAATATTTTCACTATTAGCACACATTTAATAGAAAGAAATAATTCTTTACAACTTAATATTGCTAATCAGATGTTCTGTATTTTAGAACTTTTTAAACTTGGGCTGTTGTAATTTTTAAATATATACTTAAATGCATTTATTATTTTTATTCAAAAGATTAGATATTAAAGGCTGTTTGATGGATTGAAGTCTGGAGAAAAAAACACATGAAAGTATGATGTTCATTTATTCCTTTGTCAGCTACTTCCTTATGTATTCACTATTATCCATCTTCACTCTTCTTTATACTGGTAAGAATGTAATCTTTTGGGGAAAAAGGAAATCTCATTGATTCTATAAGTTCTATACTCTTTGCAAAAAAATCAAATAGTAATGCTGACAGTCAAAAAAAACTTAGTTCCTGCCAGAAGATTATGTATAAATTAAGGTAGTCTGTGGGAGTAATTTTTTGAAAAGCCCACCCAAATCACAAACTGGTTTTATTTTGAATTATAGAAACATTTGTAAATATTTCACTGAGCAGAATATTTGATTAAATCTGTCATGTTTTGGGGGGTCTGTTAAAGAGACTCAGCAGAGATTGGTAGAATTGAGAATCCAGGTCAGTAGGCATAAGGGACGACCATCTCAGTAAGTATGGTAACATCTAAAACATAGATAAGTTAAACTACCTTAGGGAATACATTATTTGCTTTAAGAGGGTGATTTTTATAACCTTAATTGAACTTCAATACTAAAAAAAAACATGCTTATTGTTTGAGTTTTGCAGAATAGTGTATGGTATCTTCAGAGGTAGGAGAGATGTGATTTCAGGTACATAGAAATTCCATTTTAGGCAGGATCCAGAATCAAGTACTTCTGACTTGATTTTCAAATTTCTTTCCTTCTTCTGCTTGCAGCATATATACATTGTGAACTGTTTCCATCCTCCTCTCCCCTATAGAAAATGTTTGTTTTAAAAAGGTCTTGCCAATGACTTTTTTTTAAAGTATGTTAGTCACTAGCATCTGATTACATTATTCGATGTGTGGTCTGGACAGAATTATTTTGCTTCAAGTAAGACCTTATCAGTTTAGCAAGTTCTGTATATTTTTGACTGGGTCTAATAAATTAGCCACACTTCTTCTTTATTTTATTATATTTACGCATAAATCTTTGTCTAAGCAGTGAATTAAAATATTACTGATTAAGGTGTTAACAGCATTCAACATTAATAAAACGAACAGTGCTTAGTACAACTTTTATAACCTAAAGCAATTTGAATAATTGAATACTACTTTGGCTAGAGAAAGCATTTGTTAGCAGCACTTGTGTTTCCAAATGAAAGCAGAGTGAAAGCTCCAAATGTTATGTTGATAAATGTTTTGTAAAACCTGCTGATCCTATTGCATGTATGTGGGTAAGGCATCTAGACACTGACATTCTCTTAACATTATTTATAGCTGCAGCAAAAAGCAAATGGTAAGTGCACTCAAGTGCACAGAATGTTAAGTGTATAAGATGGCAGTTTAAAAAGAGATCTGTGTACTCAGAGGAGAAATAGCCTTTAGGGTGTTCACAGTGGGAAAAACCCCGGAGAGCAGATGAAAGCAGGTGTAAAAATGACAGAGTAATTCTTCTTTCCATTGAAGATGCTGAGAGTTTACTTCAAGGGATTGTAGTTTCAAGATACTAATTTTTTTTTAGTTTTCTTTCTTTGACTTATTCTGTGATTAGAAAGGATTGTAATAAAATATTTAGTAGGAGAATCTACCATAGTCACCTTGGAAATCTGATGAAAACTTTGAAGAAAATACCCAACAGAGGGGGAAAAAAAGCAAACTGCAATTATAGACTTAGGGGTGGAGACAGCCAGAGGTGGAAATTAAAACCAGACAGAAGCCTAAAATATCCCTCAAAATAATGCACTTAAACTAGACCCTGACACTTTGATGAAAGGTTAGTAAAATGTAAAAAAACACATGGGAAAAGAAGAGCTTTATATACCACATACAATGAAAAAAAATAGCTATTTAATTTATTTGCCTGAAGAAAACCAAACTGAGTGACACCAAGCTGAGAGGTGCATATAACACGTTTGAGAAATGGGATGTCATCCAAAGTGACGTCGACAAGTTTGTGAAGTAGGCCCATGTGAACCTCCTGAGGTTCAACAAGGTGCTGCACCTGGGTCAGGGCAACCTGCAATACTAATACAAACTGGGGGATGAACGGATTGAGAGCAGCCCTGTGGAGGACTTGGGAGTGCTTGGCTGATGAGAAGCTCAGCATGAGTTGGCAGTGTACACTCGCAGCCCAGAAAGCCAACTGTGTCCCGGGCTGTACAAAACAAAGTGTGACAAGCAAATCAAGGGAGGTGATTCTCGACCTCTACTCTCCCCTAATGAAGAGGGAGGCATTGACCTGTTGTAGCAGGTCCAGAGGAGGGCCATGAAGATGATCAGAGGGGATGGGGCAATTCTCCAATGAGGATAGGCTGAGAGAATTTGGTTTGTTCAACCTGGAGAAGAGAAGACTTCAGGAAGACATAATTGCAGTCTTTCAGTACTTAAGGGAGGCTTATAAGAAAGATAGAGACAAACTTTCAAGCAGATCCATTTGTGATAGAACAATGCCTAAATGTTTAAAACTAAAAGAAGGTAGATTCAGACTACATGTAAGGAAAAAAATTTTTATGAAACACTGGAACAGGTTGTTCAGAGAGGTAGTAGAGATAGTAGATGCCCCATCCCTGAAAACATTCACGGCCAGATTGGACAGGGCTCTGAGCAACCTGATCTATTTGACGATGTTCTTGCTCATGGTAGGGGGGTTGGACTAGATGACCTTTAAAGCTCCCTTCCAGCTCAAATCATTCCACAATTTTATTCTATGATGAAATTAATCTCTCCTACTCCATCAGCTTCTTTAACCATCTCATGTTAATCATAATGTGGCTTAGAAGTTGAGCTTTATCTAATCTACCATTTCAGCTTCTGGGATATGTTACACTACTACTAGTATATTCTAGCTAATGTTTTGACTCCTAAGACTTGCATTAGGGCTCCTTTGGGGGAATGAAGAGAAGAAAACTTTTCAGTACAATTCTATTCTAAATATTTAAATGTATTTAAAGTAAATGTAGTCTCATTAATTGCTCTGTATGCACAGGCAAATTTTAACATAATAACTGAACTACCAATATTTACAGTAGTATGCCAACAGAAATTCTCCTGACTGGTCCTTTCAGAGATAATTTAAAATCATCATATCCTTTGTCTCGCATTAATTTTAATATAAAAAAGATGCAGTTAGATGATATTATGCATGCAATTTTTGCTAATCTTACTATTAGTTGGAAAAACATATGCATAGGAGAGATGATTTTCATGTGTTCAGAGAGATTGCTGTTTCTAGTTACAAAAAGAACACCTAAAGCTAGTTTTACTTCTTTTGCCAACTAATAAGAATTTTGTGAGAAATAACCTGATCTTGCTGTAATATCTTATCAGGGTTGCTTGTGCCAAATGTATGATACTGCCTTGAGTTTGCTGTAAAAAAAGAGTGAAGTTATAGGTCAGTGAATGAATTAATCTTCTAATAGTGTGTAATAATAACATTTTTGGAAGTGTCCCAGAGTTCGAGATTATCTCCTCATGGGTGTTTGCTGTAAATTGGAATGTTTGTTATTGTTGACATCTCAGAGATTTCCTACATCAGTCTGTTCAGCACTGGCAAAATCCCATTTCTCTGTGTTTTCAGCCACACTAGTAAACGACATACACTTTGTTGAAAAAGAACTTGCATTTCCTAAGATTGGTCTGAATGCTTCCCTACACCGTAATAGCAAACAGAGAATCATCATCCACACTGCAGGAATCAGGCAAATCAGCAACAGGAGGAGGATAAAATTTACTGTAAGGGAAGGAACAAAATTACCTGACAGGTGTTAAGGTTACATCTTACAAGTACAAGAAGAAAAGAACATGATTTGGTTGCTCTTATTTTTTGTATAACTTGTATAAAATACAGAAAAAAACTAAATTGTAAGGGTAGGTTGGTAGGGTTGGGTTAATGATTGGGCTCAATCTTAGAAGTCTTTTCTATCCTAAATGATTCTATGATTCTAATAGATTACTACAATTATTAATAACCTTGTGCCAGAGCTTAATAAAATCAGTAAACCCCTAATGTTATTTTTTTATCTCCCTACTTACAGAGGTAATCAGATCTGTTTTCTACTTAGTATTCACCCATAGAACAAGGCTGATTGAGTAAAAAAAGTCCTCATCCAAGCTAGTGTAGGAAGAGTTATCTCTACATCCCATATGGCTGCTATGAAGGGCTTACAAGCCAGCATGCAGTGTTGTAGCAACTTCTTGGGTTATATTATTATTATTATTATTAAATTCTCACTGTCAAAATATTGAAGCTCATGCATATGTGGATGGTCTTTATTAATTAGCCTAGTAATTTCTGAGCTGCAGGTGTCAGAGGTTTGCCCTTGAGGATTTAGCAGCAAGTCGACTACCTCCAGAAGTGACTGATCATGCTTGATTGTAGCTTAGACACTGTTTTACAGGAATTCTGTAATATGTATATAGAGGTAGAAACATTATTGTTGAAGACATGATAATTATGCACTGATTCTGTTTACTAATGCAGTTAGCAGTGTCAAGGCAAAAGCCTTAAAAGTGTAAACAGTAACAGCTCTGAAATCCAAATAAGAAAGGAGGGGGATTTGCATTTGAGACGGTAAAAGAGGAAGGGCAAGAGGAAGAAAGAGAGGGCTTACTGGTTACCACTTACTGCTTTTAAAGGCAGTAGGAAATATATGTTAATGACTAGGAACAGGGAAAAATTAAATGTGAATGGCTGTAAAAACTGTTCCTTAAATTTGCCCAAAAACCCATGTGGAAGGGAAGAGCTTGGGAGGGAAGAGGTAAAAGTATGATCACAATGGTAAGAGAAAGGGAAACCGAGCAGCTATTAGCATGTACTTAGAATAGAAAGGTGAGCTTCAGGTAAACGATAGAACACAAGACAAAATATTCATACCTGTAAGAATACAGATTTATGGAAACGGAAGCTTCTTTTTCTGAAGATGAATGGTAGGAGAGCATAGTCAGCAAACAGCTGCATGTATTATATTTGAGAAGTAAGATATGGGATACCAACCAGGTTGCTTCCTGCAGGGTGTTTTGGATATTAGAAAAGTATGGCTCCACATTATCTCTACATATATAAACTCTTTGTGTGTGTGTGTGTACATGTATGCATATATATGTATATCTATGCATAGGGAGAGTTGGATATGGGTCCAAATCTGCTGCAAATGTTCATTTTTTGGAGAGAGACATATATACACATATATATATATATTCTTTTAAATGGTGCAAATTTTTTAATTTGCCATAACTTTACTTCATTAATTTACTTGTGTTTGTTATATCCTTATTTTGATTAAGTTTTTAGAAAAATGAGGGACACAAAATCTGTGAAATTTAATGTGAAGTTTAAATCATTCTTCTGAAGAAATTATGTGCTGTAACGTTAAAACAAATAGAGGTGTAGCCTGGAAAGCCAAAGAACTCTTTCCAATCTTGAATACTTTTTCAGTTTCATCATAGGACTCTACTGGTTTTTACAGCCTTTTTTCCAACATTAAACTGGCAGGAATGTAGGCATGATATTTTTACTCTGTTTTCTTTAAGAAAGTAAACCATCATCTCTCAGATTATGCACACTGTGAGTTAATTGCTCTGAGATTTCTAATCAATGCCTGATAGTGAATCTTTTACAAATAGGCAATTTCTCAAATGAATAATAAGTCTAATGTCAACAACTGTGCAATAGCTGTATGCTGGATGTAGATTTGCTGTGTCAGAAGGTATCTCCAATAATTTCAGTAGAACTTAAATAAAGCTGTTGTGCACTGGGTCCATATAGTGTAGCTGGTGACATTTCTCAACTTCGCAATTTTTAGGTCTTCGGACAGAAAGTTGTGCTGAGAGAGTTCCTTCTGTTTTGCATGCTAGAGAGAATCATAAAAGGAGAACAATGAAATTCACTGGTATTCATTAACAGATAATGCCAGAAAAAAATATTTTGAGACTAGTGCAATAATTATATTTTTATTTTGCCTCTTGACCCCCTGTTGTAATTCATACATGAAGATGTGTGTCATAGCTTTCAAATCTTATATTATTTGTTGTTCATGGCTTTTTTGTTAAATATATTGCCTTTTCAGAACTTCACGTTCTCTGTGCAATCTGTGTAAGGCAATAGTCCTCTTTTACCTTTGCTGTTTTCTTAACTATGGACCAGTGCTATATTTTATTCTTGTCTTTCTTTTCCAGAGTGGCTTCTGCCTCTGTTTTTGAAGAATTCAGAGGGAATTTATGACCTTTTAATACAGATTTACAAACAACCTCTATTACTATGTTGTTAGAACATAATTCTGTGTGGGTTCCATATTTGCTTATTTGTTTTCCTGTAGAGTGACTTTCAAATCCTGCATATAAAACACTGGTTTTTCTCTGTGAAAGAAGAAATAGGGGATTTGTCTGCATAAAATGCTGATTAGTGTTGTCCACAAGAAAATGGCCTTCGTGTCCTGTACAGCAGCCAGGATGATTTCTTGCAGTCTTTTATTTCTCCTGTGTGACTTCTTACTGACTAGATGCAATCCACCATAAACGCATTCTCATCAGAGTGTGTTTATGCATAGCAATGTTGGAAGTAATAAGCACTTGGTTTTTCTAGCATATGAGTCAGTAAATACATAAACAGGTACAGATTTATGACTTTGCACTTCAGAGTATGATGGTGCATGATATAGAGTGCAGTCAACTTTATCTGAATGTCACAGAGGATGGCGAATATATCTATAATACCAAGGTCATTTCTGATGTAATTAATAGGTTGGGATTTCTTTTGTAGCACAATTTCAAATAACTTGATTTCCTCTAATCAGAGTTATTTGCTATGGAATGGGCATCCTTGAAATATGTAAATTATCCTGTGAAATACAGGCATGCAGATATTAAGCATAGGCGGATGGCATTTTACCAGTGTGAATATTTTAGTGGATAGCATTTCTCTTGGAGATATATTGACTCTTTGGCAAGTGATTTCAAGATGTTTATTCATGTTACAAGTGTTGGTGAAGCCTTCTTTGGTGCAGTTAATGGAGGAACTCTTACTGCTCTCAGTGGATTAAATATTTCAATCTGCAAAACCTGCCAGCTATCACTGCTCACAAGGTAACTACACTTTATCTCACCTTCCCTATTCTCCATCTTACAATTTTGCTAGGCACACTTCATTATTTTGTAGTTCTGTGTTTTGCATCAGAGGAATATACCATGACAGTAACAGCTAGAGTAGCTGACCAGTACTTTTTTTCCTCTTTTCAAATGGGAGTGATAAACTTAGATAATATTCCAAGAGCCTAATCTACATTTTTTTAAATGTAAGAGCAATGTTCTCAGTTATGTCTTACTTCTAGAACTAGAAAAAAATAGTGACTTACACTGTTTCTTATCAGAAAGAAAGCCTTGTTCTGTTGCATGTGTGGAGCTAAGGCATTGAAAGAGATGCCTTTAATAAGCAGGCATTATTTTTAGCATTCAATTTAAGCTAGAATAAAACTTAAATAACAACTCTGGCTATGTAACACATGTGAAAGTAAGGGGAAGCTTTATCAAGGGACAGTGTGTGCTACATTCTGCATGGTTCTATTAGTTATATAAGAAAAGTCTGATACCTGCCAAAACATTTCAACTGTCCTTGAGTTACAGAATTTTACTTAGTGCTATTGTTTGTGATCAGTCTTCAGCTGCTCACATGCCAAATGAATCCTTACAAGCTGTTTTGGGTATGAACTCTTACAATTCGAAATCATGATATGCTGTGGTAATCTAAGCTTGATTTGTGAATTTTAACAGAAATAAATTTTACTGAAGAAAAGATTAATTCTGTGTCATATGAATGTTAATTAAACCTTGGACTGTGTGTAATTAATTAGATTTTATTTTTGTTGAGCACATACAAGGGAAGCTTTAGTGAATAGCTGGTCATCTCCTCTCGCCATCATGATTGGATCTCCTTGGGAAAATTATTTAATGCTTTGTAAATTATTTGACTTCCAATGTCTTTTCCTTTTTTTTTTAAGCAAATAATTCCAGTCCATCTAAGCAAATGCATCCCCGTATCATTTTTTTTTTAATTCACTGGAGGTTCTGTCTGAACACAGGGAAAATTTCTTTACTTGTGAGGGTAACCAAGTACTTGCACAGTTTGACCAGAGTAGTTGAAGACTCTCAATCCTTGGAAACGATCTAAAGCTGACTTGACATGGTGCTAAGCAAGTTGCTCCAGGTGAGTCAGACTGAGCAGAGAGTTGGACCAAATAACCTCCAGAGGTTCCTTCCAACCTCAACCATTTTCTGATTTCACATACTGGAACTGTGTAAGAAAGGGAATTATTTTTCATGTTTGCATTATTTCTATTTCTTGATGAAAAATGTTTATGTTGTTGTCATCTCTAAAAGAGAAATTTCCTGATTCAACTTTTGCAGTCCCTTTTGCAGTGGAACTGCCTCTCACTGTCAAGAACTTTAAATAACTAAGCTATATTAGCAATAGCAGTTTGGCTACATATTAGTAGAAGTAACAATTTACATAAGATGGCAGAGTTTGAATTGTCAGTCAGCAAAATTTTTCTCAAAGAATTTTTTATCATATATCCTTTTGTTTTCTACATTCTAAATAGTAAACAATAGTTTTAGTGGAGACTGTCCTTTTTCAGCAACCTGCTTGTTTGCAAGCCACACATCTTCAGCAGCTTTGTTTTTACTAGCTCTCCCACTCTTAAGCTATAATGCAGACTAGAGTTTATGAGGGGGATTTGTAGTCACTGTTATTTCCTCAGGCACAGAAATAATATCTTGTAGATGTGAGTGGGACTGTAACTAACTCCTAGCTATGAAGGTGCAGCAGGATTCCAGAAACAACATATCCCTATATATGGCAGGCAGTTTGGCTTACAAGCAACTACAGAAACTTTCATTTTTATACTTTGACTATTTATGCATCATACTCAGCAACAGGATGTAGTGTGGCTTCCAGTCAGTCACAACACAACATAAAGGATGTGTAAATGCATTAGCAATATATGGGTGGTTCCAGGTGGATGCTGCAGCATCAGGGTAAGGTGTCATCTGCAAAAGCATGAAAGGCTTTTGAAGAAGAACATCTGATTTCCTGCCACTTTGCCAGAGAGTCTGAGAACTGATGCTGTATCAGAAATAATGGGGTTCATCAGAAGTACTGTGAAGGCTTAGATTCCTTCCATTCTCATCTTGAATGAAAAGATTCTTGAATTTTTAACATGATGCTAAGAAGAACTGGAAGATCAAATAATGATTGATCAAGTTGAAAGGCTCCACAGTCAACAGTGTAATGTGTACCACAAACTATGGTTTCACAGCCAAATTTGTATTTAACTAAACTATAACAAATGATGCACTTAGCCTACATAAGGCTGTAAATTCTACACTGGGTGATTACAGCAGTAGTATCTAATGCTTCCTACCTTGTTGGAGTATCACCCAGCTAATCAACTGGAGTAAGAATGTACCACTAGAATTTAACTTACTTGGGGGTGGAAGATTTTGATGACTTCAAACCAGTTGAGTATGAAAAGATAAAGTTATGACTGCATACTACCAAACTTAAAAGAAACTATGTAAATTGAATAAAAATTACATTAGTTATTAAAGCATTAGACTAGGATTGAATAAATTTCAGTAGACTAGATAATCAAGTTTTAAGGGCCTAATTACATATGCAGCTTTTGCTGATTAACTCCATGTAGAATGGGTTTTTTCCCAAAATAAATACTTTTTTTTTTCTTGGCTTATTTTGATGCCACTGGACATTCTACCTTTCTGTCATCTGTATATAGAATGATCCAATGAGAGCTAACAAACTCTATTGTAAAAAGATAAAAATTCAGAGTTACCATTCTGTTGATTGTAATCATAATTAAGTGGTTCATCCAGCTAAGCAAAATCTATAAATTAGGTGTTACATGCTAATGGTTAATCTGAGTGAATAACTCAGCATTTGAAGTCAGTCACAATTTTAAAAAGAGTAGATTTGGAATTTTAGTAATAGAACAGAAATATTCAGACACTTTTTTTTGTTTGTTTTGCTATAGACTATACTAAGATTTTCTGGCAAGTTTTTTACTATATACATGACAGTTGCAGCACAGAGTCTATCTTTTTAGGATATGAAAATGCAGAATATTCTTGTGTATAAACACTTTTGTATTGTAGTAATTAGGGCAAAGCATATATATATGCACATATATGGAAAAGTGTAAAAACCAAACCATCCAATAAGTAAATTTTTTGAGTTGAACCCAGGTGTCTTTTCTTCCTTGAGTTAGGAGTCATTGAGAACATAAATTTCTTATCTGTCCTCTATACAACATTTACTACTTTATCTATCAATCTTATTTTTATTCATCTGTTTCCAAAGGGAAAAAAAATATTATTTTCAGTGTCTGTTCAAATAAGCATTTTATTTTTTGGTAAAGGCACATCATTTTTTTAAGATATTCATTGCCATTTTCTATGCATATTGGTTGCAAAACAAACAAGATTCTCCAAATCACTGAAGTTAATATTCTTGGATCATGTTTCATTTTTTTCCCAGTTATTCAGTTATACAAAGTAGTCTTTCATTTCATGCTTTTAATGGCTTTTGATTAAATGCCATAAAGATTTAGTGCATATATGTGTTTTGAAAAGGAGGTAAATAAAATTCATCATCTTTCATTTCAATCTTGTCTGCACAATAGCTAAACTGAAAATATTTAATAAGAATGTTTACTGTGGCACTACTTTTACTAAAAGTAGGTCAGCTGATTCTTTTTAAAAAGTTAATAAATAGTTTGAGGTAAAGATTAGGCATCTGACATTTGTTTTGTTGTTTTGTGGTATTTTGGGGGCTTTTTCTGCCTTTTTTTTTTTTTTCTTCTTTCCTCAATGAGGAATTATGTTTAGGAAAGGGTGTATCATTCTCCAAGAAACACTACTAACCTCTGCCTACTTGCATGAGTTCCTGTGTTCACAGAGCCAAGTTCTGGTGATCCCAGGTTTCATTGATGGGAACATCTGAAAAAAAAAAGATGTAAGTGGAAGGTTTTTAGTTTGTTTTTGGTTTTGTTTTCTTTAAGTAGGACAGATGGAATTATATTATTCTCAGTAAAAGGAAAATAACACTAAGATAATTTTGCTCTTTCTTTTCTTCAGCTGATTCTCTCCACTTTGTTTTTCTTGATAGCTGGGCAATTTCTCTGTGACAGCAAAGTAGTACTTGATTAAGTCAGAGAATGCTAGCCAAAGGCTTTGCTTAATTTAAATCTTTATATTTCTAAGATTAATTACTCTGTCTTCCTACAAAATAAGACCACATTCCCTCAAAAGTTTCTGCTGCAGCAGCTGCGTCATTTGTAAGTTATATGGATCATCTTCAGTGTGATGCTGATTGGATTGCAGCTGAGAATAGTGATTTTTCAGATAAAATGTCCACAGGCACATTTCATGATTTGCGACTTTTAAATGTTTTGACTAAAAAACTCTTGACTAATTGTGCAGTTTGTAACAATTGAATGACACCTCAAGAGTCATGAGAAATAAAAGCCTTAGTAATTGCACCATTTTAACAAACAGTGCATGCAATGCTAACTACAGTTTTGAAAGCCTCCTACTAGTTATTATCACTGGATGAGGAAGAAGGTAGGATTCTTACAGTGTGGTGAAACATTAGTTTAAGTGTCACGAATAACACAGATGTAGATTTCTTTTGGTAAGGTTGTTAATCCAAATCCTCTCGTCCTTGATTTGACATCAGTTTGATACTCAGGTTCTCCATCATGACATACAGGTAATGATGAATGAACAGATGTTATCTCTTATTCTTTGCACTCAGGTTTGTTTTGTTATTTGGATAGGTTATGAAGTGTAGAGCTATATAGAGAAGTGAGGACTACAAATACCAAACTCACAAATGCATGCATATTAATACATAATTTTCCTGAATGATATCCTAAACTATATGTAGATGTAGA
>NW_020955849.1:41936-64790 GCF_003031625.1 Empidonax traillii
TTTTTTTTTTTTTTTTTTTTTTTTTTTTTTTTTTTTTTTTTTTTGGTGGGCCTTTTGGTTTTTTATCTTTTCTGGAAATTAATTGTGGTTTAATGGTGGTTTAGTGATGCTCCAAGTTATTTCCTCAATCTGCTCAGAATAACAAGTTTATACAATGTATTTCAGATAATAATATTTCTAGCTAGTAATTCTGGAATAGATAGACAGATAGGCAGATATACAGACTATTGATTCTTCTTGACACTAAAGGTTGTTCATGGACAAAAAGTTCTGCACAATGACACAGAGTCAAACAGCTCACAATAATGGATAAACACACTTACTTACTGGTTTATTTTTGCAGAACCCTTAAGAACTTCTACATCCATAGCTGTGACTATAATAAATCCCATCTCAAAATTAATCCCCTACCTAACAATAAATGAAAGAAATTGCATTGTGACAGAGTATTTGTGGTTGCCTGAGGGGGGAGGGGGGTGTTATTTGTTTTTAAACCTATATTTAATAATAGTAGTTTGAGCATCCTGAGGAGTTAGTAACTTTCTTTTCTTCCTATTGGGAAGCACAATGATAATGAATAGGCTCAGAGAATAGAGGTGTTAGATATATTTTGGGTGAGTATGAGTGACTTTCTAATACTTTAAAAAATCTTTTTTTCCCCTGAAAATTAAGAACAGTGGATAGTGTTGTATTACCCTTATAAAACTATGCATTCTCATTTATTATTCTTCACAGAAAAAAAAAGGTATCTCTTGCCAAGGTTCAATTATTTTCAAAACCTGGAAAATAACTTTTACTTGTAACTCTAACAGTACATGAAGTGCCAGTATCTTGGAAATATTTTTAGTACTTTATTAAGGCTAGATTTGCAACATTGCCTCTCTAGCTGATCTCTTACTGCTGATAACCCAGAGCATCACATGCTTCTTCCAGACAACTATACAGAGAAGACCTTTACTTATGATTTAGGGGTTTCAGGCTTGAATTTTGAGATTGATTGGGAGCCTCACTCTTCAATGTCTGTTCTGTTTTTAGAGGGGCTAGGGTTCATTAAATTCTATCTTTTGTAGTCTTTCAAGCATTTTCTGCTTTTACTATGCCACCATTGTGTCTTACCTACATCCATTGTTCTAGATTCAAAAGAACACACAGCTCTGCTTTCTCCACTCATATTACAGAGGATCTTTGCAGCAGCACTCTCAGACAGGTCTAGTCTCCTCCCTGTTATTTTGGGTTCCAATTGAAAACCTCCTTCTTTGCTTTAAAACAAATTCTGTTGACTTTACTGAAATTTGTCTTTTTGATTCAAGTCAAATTCAGCAAGCAGCTGCATGGTGCTTGGTTGCCAGCTGGGATGAAAACATGAGAGAGTAGATATAATTTTACAGACAACTATAGAGTGAGGTATAATAGCAGCCTAGATATTTTCATGCAAAATGTAGGTCCTAAAATACTACTATTTAAAATGAAACTTAGCATTACAGAATTTGTTTGCTATACTGAAATTGTTTTTCTCTTATTTTATTTTATTTTATTTTATTTTATTTTCCTTATGCTACAAACAGTATGGCAACTTATTTAACTGAAAGTGTTCTTTTTAAAGAACCAGTGTTCTTTTTAAACCACCAAACTAAAAACTCTCGGTGCCATTTCTGGATTGCCTATAGTCTAAATGATCTTTCTTTATTCTTATGTCATCAACCCTGAATCATTTTATTCTAGTAAGAAGTGATGTGCTCTCAGACTATTGTCCCAGCAACAGAAAATGACTGAGCTTCAAGGTCACCTCAGGACACTGCCTCAGGCAACCCTCCTTGTTCAAACGGGGTTGGTTAGAACAGGTTGCCCAGGACGAAGCTGGGATTTGCATATCCCCAGGGAGACTTCACAGACTCTCTGAGGAACCTGTTTCAGTGTTTAACTCCTGTCAAAGCACTTGTGTTTACATGGATGTCATGGATGGATTTTCCATTTGTGCCCATTGCCTCTTGTCACTGGGCACCACTGAGAAGAGTGTGTCTGTGCATGTGTATAGCGAGATGGTATTGATGGAAGTACAGCAGTTTTTTATTCAAGGCAAAATCATGCAATCATAGAATCATAAAATGTCTCGAGTTGGAAGAGACCTTAAAGATCATCTAGTTCCAGCTCCTCTGCCATGGTCCGGGACACTTTTCACTAGTCCAGGTTGCACAGAGCTCCATTCAACCTGGCCTTGAACACTTCCGGGGATGGGCATCCACATCTCTAGGCAACCTGTTCCAGGGCCTTACCACCCTTACAGTAAAGAATTTTTTCCTAATATCTAATCTAAACCTACCCTCCTTTTGTTTGAAACTATTTCCCCTTATCCTGTCACTAGATGCCCTTGTCAAAAGTCCCTCTCCAGACTTCTTGTAGGCTCCCTTCAGGTACTTGAGGACCACAATTTGATAATCCTCCAGCCTTCTCTTTTCCAGGCTGAGCAATCCCAACTCTCAGTTTTCCTCATAGGAGAGATGCACCATCCCTCTGATCAACTTTGTGGCCTTCCTCTGGACTCGCTCCAACAGATCAATGTCCTTCCTCTGCTGGGCACCCCAGAGTGGCATTACTCCAGGTGGGGTCTCATATGAGCAACGTAGATGGGCAGAAACACTTCCCACATACTGTGGGCCTCTATTCTTTTGATGCAGCCTTGGATATGTCTGGCTTTCTCGGCTGTGAGTGCACATTGTTAGCCTGTGTCCAGGCTCTCACCCAGCTTCACCACCAAGTCCTTCTGGGCAGAGCTGCTCTTGGTCTGTTGATCCCCCAGCCTGTATTTATACCAGGGGTTATTCTGACCCATGTGCAGCATCTTATCAAACCACATAAGATTGACACTTCTCAAGCTTATCCAGCTCCTTCTGGATGGCATCCTGTCCTTCAGGTGTGTCAACTGCACTGCTCAGCTTGGTGTCATCTGCAAATTAGCTGAAGGTGCACTCAACCCATTCACCTATGTCATTAATGAAGATATTAAATATCACTGGCCCCAATACAGACCCATGAGGGACACCACTTGTCACTGATGTCAGTTGAGACTCTGAGCCATTGACCCTCATCCTCTGCATTCCTTACCCACCAAACAGTTCACTCATCAAACTCATCTCTGTGTAACTGAGAGAAAAAGATGTTGGGGGGCCATGTTAAAGGCTTTACAGATGTAGTCACCCCCTCATAGAAGGCCACTAGGTTGGTAAGGCCCCTAGTGAAGCCACGGTGGTTTTCTCAAATCACCTCCCTCTTCTCCATGTGCCTTAGCATAACTTCCAAGAGGATCCATTCCATGATCTTCCCAGACACAGAGGTGAGGCTGACAAGCTGGTAGTTCCTGGGGTCTTCCTTTTTACCCTTTTTAAAGATGGGTATAAAGTTTCCCCTCTTCCAGTTACCTGGGACTTCCCTCAACTGCCGTGACTTTTCAAATATCCTAGAGAGTGGCCAGGCAACTACATCAGCCAACTTTCTCAGGACTCTGAGATGCATTTTGTCAGGCTGCATAGATTTATGTATGTTAAGGTTCTTCAGGTGGTCATGAACCTGACCTTTGCTTACAGTGGGAAGCACTTTTTTCTCTTCAGGACAAACAGGATTTTTCTTGAATGAGTTGGCTTTTCCCCCTAATAGACAGATCAATGAGTTAAATTTCTAATTAGCTAGAAGAGAATTTTGGATACAAATTTATTTTAATATTCAATCCAGTAGTAATATTTTATTACTGTTTGAAAATTAAGCATTAGTGTGACTAAAATGTTGTCCTCTCTTCTTCTCTGTCATCTGCTATAAAAGCTGTCCCTAAGGAGCAGTCTGCAGGAGTTGCCCGTGTTATTCTTTTTAATATGATACATAATTTCTTTTACCCTTCCTTTAACAATGAAGGAATTAACAAGGTTAATGATGTTGGCATTTAAAATATCATAATTGGCATCTGATTTAGTGTCCATTAACATGAATGAGTCCTGTTACTTGAAATTATTCAGTCATTTACTCTGCAAATATAGATAAATTACTGTGTCTAAACTAAGCATGTTTAGGTTTTCAGTGTTTATAATCTTAATTCATACAGATTGCTTGTATATCAGATACTAAAAATGATATGTGAATGTTTCAGATGTCTGCCTGCATGTATTTACCTCACAATAAATGTGGGTTTTTTTCATATATGCAATGATTTATACACTTAACAAAAATTACTGATACCAATTTACCATTCTGGTAAAATTACCATTCATGGGTATATTTTGTAATTTTTGTTTTATTTTGTATAGTTGAGTTCCATTTTATCTAAATATTCCAAAAATACTTATGGGATTGCAACAGTATTGATTTTCAGACTGTTCAACCGGCACCTGTACCTTCCAGAGTGAACTCAAAAAGCCAGTGTGACAGACAAATATAGTGAAGCCCTTTGGACTATTAAGGTGCCTGCAGTCAGGGAATTCTTATGCTGATAAATGATTTCTGCACTTCTGTCATGAGACCAGATGAGTGAAGGTGTGCAGCAAGAACATAACATCATTTTTGGTCAATCTGATGCCAGATCAGTCTGTCACCTATTTAATCAACCAACTAATTAGCCAACACAGAGCAGCTGCCTTGCCCCACCACTTGCACTGCTTACCTCCTCATGGTCAGTGGAGAAAGGAGACTCTGAAGGAAGCCAGAAAACCAGATATGGGGAATGCAGGAGATGATTTGGTAGGGTGGTGACTGTAGAGATGTGGAACACAAATCTGTAGAAAATTAAGCTTTATTAATTTATAAAATAACCTTCATTTTCTTCTGAACCATTTTGTTATATAATATTCAACATTAATTAAAACCTTGGATGTCTGATTTAGTATGAAATGGTTGTTATAACATGTGAGAAGTCTTAGAAGAAGAAAAACATATGTATTAGAGATGGGGTTTGAGTAATAATAAAAAAGTAGGTAAACTAGTCTTTGTTGGAAATTGCATGAAATATATTTGCCAAGGATCCATACTTTGCTCTATTTTAAAACAATAAAAATTATTAATCATTTACAGTAAAAAAAGCTTTGTTTTCTATTCAGATTTGTGGACTAAATATGTTTATCTAGCAAAAATATATTTGCCTATGAAAATCAGCAAAATATTCTTTGTGGCAAGTTTTTTACGTAAATGGCTTTGGTTTCAAAGTAAACTTTATGCTTATCACTACAATGCAAACCATGACAACCAATGTTGTTTTACACAAATATACATTAGTATCTAGTACAACTTTCTCTGATTTCCCCTTTAATAAAACCTCTGCATGATAATCCTTTGTTACATTTCTTGGAAAGAGGAACACAAGAAAAAAAGAGGGGAGCAGCAATAAAATGCTTACATCTAATTCAATGCAATATTAACAAATGAAAAGGAAAGATTTGCTTTGCACAGAATAGCTTTAAATATTACAAATACAAAACTATTTCTGAATTTGAGATTCATTTTATATCATCTGATTGCTATAATACATTCTAATTTCTCCGTTAAAAATGGACTAAGTGTAGGGTGTTTATTTGGAACTAAAAATAATAGTATTTTACAGATCTTATTTATGGAAAAGATTTTAAGTTCAGAAAATGTCTATTTGGAAAAAGATATAATGAAAGTCTTTAATGTCTTAACATATCCATTGAGACAGAGGAAGAGTCAAAACAATGTTATTCAGTCATTATCTTCTGCTAATGAAAACCTGAATAGAAAAATTTATGCCAATAACTATCTGGAAATGGCTTGTGTTATATAATGCATGGACATGGACACACAGTGGACAAAAGATAGATGCAAACAAGCTTTAGAAAGTTTTATCTTAACAATCCTGAATTGTGTGATTCAGACCTTTGATTTTCATTCATCCTGAGACAGTTTCACATGCACTGACTCATGGGATTAAAGATATAAAGAGCAGGTAAAATGTTATCAATGAACTGGCATTATATGCTCCTAGAAACTCTCTTACTGCTGTGCTGAGGCAGGTAGGGAGAGTGTGCGTGTGTGTAGATGTATACCAGGGGAAGGGGAAGGAGTCCTGCTGAGTACAACTGTCTCAGTCTCAGGGTAACGCTGTATCCTTTGCCTAACAGATAGAAATGATTGGTGGATCAAGTGGACCACCTGCATATATCTTGGTGAGAGTAACAGAATGGCACAGCCACAATTATGATGAAAATGTGGCTCTGGGGAACAACTTCTCTAAGTCTCTGCAAATGGAAAAAAAGTGGATATGATTTGCAAACAGGTATGAAGAAAATAATTCTCCCTGATCACACAGTGAAATAATATTTGTAGATATGTCAGTGTTCTCTGCCTCAGTAACACAGATATTAATTCCATGTTCTAATTTGAATATTAATATTCTAATTATACATTAATATTATATTATTTCTTTTGTTTGACAGGCATTCTCAAAACACTTCTGCTATACCCTAAACCAGATTTTTAAGTAGAACACATAAATAGGACAAAGTAGGAGTTGGTTCTCAAATTGAAACTACTCTGGCTAGAGCTGCCACATCATTCTTGCAAAGATAAATTACTCCTTTTGAGTATTTCAAATGCACGAAATCTTTTATGTCAGAAGAAAATACAAACTTGGTACACAAATTCTAACTTCACTTAATAGTTTTAGAATAAGAAAACCTATAATTCTACCAGTTTTTATATGGCTTTGTTTTCAGAACATATAATTTCTTTCAACGATAATTTTGTCATTTATTGTGTAACTAACAGAAAACAGAGGAAAATATAAAACAAATCAGAAGTAATTATTATATAAATCTGAATGAATGAATTTCTGTCCTTCATCATATGTTGTGCATAGATCAAAGCCTCAGTTTGTACCATAACACTTTTCTTTCCATATGATAGAATTTCAAAGCCCAGGCTATGATACCTGTCATCTTTTATACTTAACATTTCAGTTCCTTAGAATTAAAGTCAAGTCAATTTGCCTCCCTAATGTGCAACATGTATCATATACAAGAAGTCGACTTTAAAATGAGGGAGTTTTAGCTGCAGTTTCTGAACCATGACTCATCAGTCAATCCTATAAAGAGATTTAGTCCTGTTTGTTTTTCAGTTATGGGATGCATTGGCACCAGTCTTGTTTGGGAAAAGTTATTGGGGGAGAGTTTGTAGCTGATAGAAGAGAACATGATAGAATAACTCATGGAGGTGTACACTTCAATTTCACTGGATAGATTGTAATGTATAATTAATGATATTAATGAAATTAAAATCTCCTGTGTCGATACTGAGATGGTTAAAGTTACCATAGTTATTAAGGGATGTGTGTTTTTGTAAAGTTGATTTTGGTTTTTTTTGTCGTTTTGTTTGGGTTTTTATAAAAGAAGGAACTAAAACCAAAGAGGCCTAGTAAGTTTTGTTTCAGACGCATTGGACTTTTAAATATATTACCATTATCTTAGATAGTTTTTATAATTTTTCTAGTAAAGGTGACCATATATTTTCAAGGCCCTTGTGGTGTGTGTAGAGTCTCTACAAGTGGCAGAATGTTATTTGTTGAAAAACGTAATAAATGAACAGTGCTATGTGCTTGATATTAACTGTTTCTGAGATAGTCTTTTATCAGTAATTGTTCCTTGAACAAGTCAAATCACTTACATGTTAAAATTGTATACTCCACAGTATATATGGTGCATAATATTGGTATTTTATAGAAAGAAAACAACCTTGAATTTTAACCTTGATTATGAAGTATTTGACTTTTTCATAAAGTATCATCATTTCACCATGATGAAAATGTGAACTGAATTTTTAGGCTTGTTGTCATCTGTTAAAATAGATGTGATTCCAGTGGAAACTTTTCATCTAGTCCACTTTCTTCTGGTAACTATTGAGAAACTATTAATTTTACTGGAGATTTTTTGTTTTGGTTTGGTTTTGTTACCCTTTGTATATGTTATTATTAATTAATTACTTAAAGATATGAAACCTTACTCTTCCAAAGTAAGTAGATCAAGCTGTAAATGATGGAAGTCTGTTCTTTGACAGAAAAGGCCTGGAATAAGTTTCTACAGTAAAGAATCACAAGAACTGTTAACTAACCTAGCAAAGATTAAGAAATGTTAGGTATGCATATAAGTGCTATTTTTAAGAGCATAAAGGCTTTTCATAGTGTGATCAGTGTAGAATGCAAAAAGTTAAGAAGAAAGCAAGACTGGGCAAATATTTATTTTAAGTATTGTTAATCTTTATTCTCTTACAGTAATTTAATTATGTATTGCAAAAATATTTATCCAACCATACCAGGTAATAGCTCTGAGAAAGGTCAGGTTGAAAATTTCTGTCTACTTATAATGATGAATAGCTGACTACAAAGATAAAGTGTTCTGTGGAAATATACTGATTTCATCAGTGTATTTCTGCAGTATATTGGCTAAAGAACAGAAAATCTAGGGACTTAATAGCATAAATAAAATTAAAACTAAGCTGAAAAATCAGTCACCTTTCACATGCAGTAAGTTAAGACTTTGCAAAGCATCATGCTCCTTGCTGTCTGAGATTTTTTGCAGAGCTAACAAGTGAAAAATGCAATGCAATACAAATTAAATGCAATTTAATGTGTTTTACAGCAGATACACACTTTCCTGAAATTTCTTATTCTTATCTTGTATTTTTGTATCTCATGTTTTCTACTCAAACACTTTAAGGAAGGTATTAATAATTACTGAAGAGGACCGAATGAAAGGGGGAAGGGATTATTAGCACTGGATGGACCCAAAGTAGAATGGCTTTTTTTCCAAAAGCTTGCTTTCAGCATATTGCCAAAAATGGTAATAATTGTAAGTATGTTTAGAGTTCATCAAGTGCTACTACTTTAGCATGAAAAAAAAAAAATTGTTTCTTTTAGTTTATGCTTCTGTCAACATCAAAAAGTTCAAAGAGCTCAATATCCTGTGCTCAGAATTGCCCATAAACAAATGTTTAGGAAAGAAATGTATAAATAGGTCAGGCCTATATGAAAATTTTTCTAATATTTTCTCGGTCTTAAGATGTTCTCAGATATCAGATATGATATCTGTACACTTTGTAACCATCAGTGGATCTCTCTTCTATGATGTGTCCTTTATCTCTGTGGAATACAGGTGATTTTTATGTATCCATGGCCATTTTTTTTTTTAACATTTTGTTCTAGTTCAACTGCATGTAGCATCTACTTATATTTGTTTGAAATTTGATTCCTACAAGTCTCATTTCATAATCCCTCATCCTTGGAAGTCCATGAATAATCAGTCATTATCTATCCGCTACATACCTTGCATTATTACATAGTGTGATATATCTTTCTTAACTCATTTGACTTTTCTCCATAGGATTGTTCTTTCTGTGTAAAGTTTTATATAACTTTGAATATATTTTTCATTTTTCTGTCTTATTCTACTTCATTCTATGACTACTTTAAGACAGAGGACAAGAAATGAATACCGTACTCTTACAAAACCTAGCTTCTTTTTTTCTTTTTTTTTTCCTCTAAATCATCCTCATATTTTTTAATATTTGATTAGCTTAGTGGATTACTGTTAAAAAGAAAGCTAGCCTTTTCCTGAAAAGTTTTCTATGAAAAACATATGAACTTGGTTTTAAATTTGTAATGAATAACTGAGGATCCACTATTTTATTTGTAAAGCTGGGTTACCCTCATTCACTTTTGGATGATGCTTTATTTATAATCACAGTGGTTTTATAGAGTTTTTCTGCACTTCTCTGCAGTAAATAGTTGTCCCAATTATGTGAGTAACTTAGTGTTTACAACAGACTTTCTCGCTGTGCTGTACATTTTCTTTTCTGTCTTGTTTTTTTAATTTATGGAATTTAATGATTTAGTTTATATTGTCAGTATTACCGAAGAATACAATTTGTAAACTTTTCCTGAAGCTGTTATTAAATAAAAAGCATCAAGTGTTCTTTTTAAGATAAAATACATCCTAAACAGAACTTGCATTCCCAATTTCATTACTTAAATTGTACACAATTACTCTCAATAAAATATGGCAAATTATAAGTGAAGAAAAATACATTTTTCTGCAATGAATAAAACAGTTTTTTCCCGTATGTTTTTCTTTATCAAATATATACTAGCAGGCATTTGAACATCGGAGTGTCAAATATTTTAAAATCTGTTGTTGTACATAAATGTAAAGCAGTTAAGAAGATATAAAAATGGCTTTCATTATCACAAGTAGCTATTCCTTGTTCCAACCATGTAACGCTGGTGATTCTCTTTGTGATTCTGGTTATGTACCATGCAACATATAATTCCGTTTCCATTGTCAGATAGTAATTTTATAACATTTATTTGCTACATCATTTGTGTTCAACTGACATTTTTTTCTTCACATTGCAATAAAAAAAACCCAAAACAAACCTTAAAATCTTGTGAGAGTGCACCAGTCCTAGGGGAAAATATTTGAGTTTTACAAAGTGTGCAGTAAACAGCTTCAAAAAATGTTCTTTGCTGCATTTCAGATTGAATGATACATTAGTTAATCATAAATTCATATTTATTATTTAGAAACACAATTATCAGCCATTTAACTTTCATAGGATTTCATGGTTGTCTCACAAACATGCAATTAATATGGAATGGTGGATAAATTTTACTAGGTCTTGGTTTGCATGGGAAAGAAAATTATTTTTTGCCCTGCTCTGTGCCATCTGCAGGATGTCAGTGAACTTGATAATAACTTCTATAGCAATGGCAATATTTTTATCCAGTTAATTTTAAAGCATTTGCTTTGATTCTGCAGTTACATATGTATGCTTGTTTTGGTTTTCATCATCCCAAGGTGCTACATAAAACTTTAAGCCAATTTTTGCTTGTTTGGATATTCCTGCTGTTCACTGCAAGGTAAATACACATCTTGGTACTGCAGTTCTGAAATTTCAGGAATATACATGAACCGCTCCTATGACATTTTAAAAATTTCAGATCCTAGGCCCATCTCACTTTTATTTAAGATAAAAGGTCTCAGTTTCTAGCTGCCTGAAAGGATGAACTAATACTAGTTAAGAAAAAAAACAAAGCACAGTTCAAGAGGAAGAAGGTACCTTTGTTTCAAATTTAATATTTTAAACTAAAGCTTGTGATTTGCCTTTTAATTTCTGAAAGCTTGTAGTGGTCAATATTGAATGCTGAATCAAATTATTACTGCAATTAAAAAATAGTAAAAATACTAGCAGGTCATTTGCAAGGAATATTTTTTTTTTTTTTTGGTTATACAATCATGACAATTTTATGAAATCAATGTATCTGCTGGGGAACTGCAAATGTATCATGTATGTCCTGCAAAAGTTACTTCTAAAATCACTTTGAATCTTTCTGAAATGCATGTTTCTCATTGACCAACTGGGAACAATGAAGAGCATCAGCCTAAATTTTATTTTAATTCTGTTCCCTGATCATTCTGTGACAAACTTCTGCACAACTCTTAAGGTTTCCCATGCTGACATTTACCAGACAAGTGTAAAAATAATAGCAATGAACAGTCAGTAATGACATCCTAGATAGAATAGAATTTTGAAAACCTTTTATCTGCCTAAAAATAAATTTTCTTTGGTTAGTTTTGAAGTTTAAATTTAAGCCCAGAAAAATACAGGCTGCAAATAAAAGGGAATGTTCACCACTCTCAACTATTTTTCTGCCTCCTTCCTGACCAGCACTACTGCCACTGTACAGCTGAATAAGGGGACTGCCATTCCTGAATGCTGATCCTTTATTTTGGTGCTGGTTGGGAAAGGAAGTGGAGAGTTATTAGCTCAACAGCATCTGGCACTTAGCTCAGAGAAACTGGATTCTTTCCAGGAGCTGTGCTTTTCTAAAACATCAGTATGTGAATAGCCAGGTGACAGTAAGTGCTCTTATTCTTGTTCCTGATGTCCACGGACTTTAGTGTCTAAACCTGCTGTAATAATTTTACTTCCTGAAATCTCTGAGGCAAAATTGTCAAGTGCCCAATTAGCTCCTGTGGATCTAATATGTGGAAAGAAACATATATGGTGGAGAGACTGTGTGCTCGGAATCTTCATAACACTGTATGTGTTGGTCTTCCCTAGCAGATGGATTTTTGTGGTGCAGCAGCAATTTTTAAGAACTCAGATCACTTCAAGTAAGTTTTTATTGTCGCTGTTTACTTGACTTGAACTTTCATATATTTTTGCTATTCCAATGCATTTGTTTCTGCTGCATAGTGTTCTCTACATTGGAGATCACTAAGAAGTAAAGAAGTAAAGATCTTGCTAGAAGATGGAGGAAAGTAGTCCGGTTCCTTTAAGGGTCTCACATTCAACTGGCAATTCTAAAAAATCTTCATGCAGTTTTCTTAATGAATAGGGCAGCTCTCCTGATGAGTGTGGAGAGGAATTGCTCTTTGACAGGAGGAGCATAAAGTTAAATTTTTCTGCTATTCCTAATAGGGCAGAACTCCTCATTCTTTTGTTTCTCAGAAAAATGAAAGACTGACTGTGAAACTATGCATTCACGTCCCTCTAGTATTCATTATATTGGAAGTCAGAAACTACCAGACTTCAGCAGCAACTTCAGTTTCTTTTGTATTTAAAGCAATCATAACAGATAACATTGCAATAAACCAAGGTTTTACTGCTGTCAATTTAATATCCTTTAATAGGAATCAGAAGTGTTTTCTTCAAGACTATTAATACAGTAATATAATCCAATTATCTCTTAGTTCAAGAATTATGTAGATTAGTAATGCTGAGTCTCATACTCTGCTTTAGTCTTAGCTACTTAAATTCACCTTCTCCAGACTAATAATTTGTCACACGTATAAATTAGATTCCTATGTAGATTGCTAAAATGGTGATGACAATGTACACATAAAAAAAAATATTTAGAATGTTTGAGGCATTTTATGAAATTGTTAGTAATAATGTTTGACAAATTTATCTTTCAGCTAAATTGAATAGGACTACAAAATTGCAGAAGTTGGAAGGGACCTCTGGCAATCCCCTAGTTCATCTTCCTTCCTTAAGTAGATTTAGCTGCAGCCAGGTGATTAGGACTCTGTCACATCAGGTTTTGAATATCTCTCGTGCTGTTGTCTGTGCTCTTTGCCTCTTGGCACCATTAAGAAGTCTGGTTCCATCTTCTTTACTCTTCCTGCATCAGGTGTCTATTGCTATTATATACTTTGCTATCATACGCATATATTTATTTTTTTTTAAGTAGGGATGATTTGTAATTATTAGGTTGTATTTCAAAATGTTAACTCCTATTTAGTACAATCTAATCATCAAGTCAGCAAACTTACTACTATTTGGACTAAGCATATACTTGCTGAACAACCAGCTTGAAAGAATGGATCTAAGCCAGACAAATTAGAAGATTTAAAGTAAACTATTAAACATAAAGCATAATTGTGGTGGTCTGAAAAACAAAACTAACTTGATCCCAGTATGGGGTAAAATGGAATGCTTTACTGGACAGAAAACACATTTTTAAGGGCCTCGGGGGCTGGACATATTAATGGGAGGACGGTTTATGATAATTAAGAAGTTACACAAGTTTTTACTATAGTTTCCAAATAGGTTAATTTTTCTTCAAGCAAAATCAAAGGAATTAAGGGGATTTAGACATAGTTTAATAACATAATCTCAAAAAGCCCTTTCTTGATTCTGCTGGAGCCAGCTAAATTGATAAGGTTATATTTTGATAGATCTTGTGACAGGGGTCCAGCTTCTTAGATCATGGGATGTTTGTCTACCTCTATTTTCCAAGGTTTGCCACTCAAATCCTGCAAGCTTCTTTCTGCTGACAGCTTGATTTGGACTGCTACACATAATAGTTACTTTGAACTACTGGATAAGCATCTTAACTGGAAATAATTTTTCATATTACTTCACAACTCTCTTGATTCACTTGATAAAATACGTAAAAGTAAAATACCTTCTCTCCTTCTAAAAGTTAAGGAAATATAAAAGCCTACCAGATATTTCTATTTTCCTCCCAGGACATTTACCAATGAAGATTTTTTATGAACTTCCATAGGGCTTCTGATGTCAATTTAAAAAAAAAGGGTACCATGTAACTACTCTGATAAGTGCTCTATTTCCTTCATAACCTGATATCAAATATATGTATTTTCAATTATTCTCAGTGTCTTACCACTTACATTAGTCTTCAGTGTAATGGACAGTAACAAAATACAACTGATCAAAGTATTTTTCATCATTATTTATATATAGTAACATATTCTGATGAGTATAAATGAGTAATCAGCGTGGCTTATGTGAAGGGAATTACGCTCTTTGTAAAATCTTTCTTTTACAACTTTTTAATATGTACAATCTTCATATAACAAACTGAGCAATGCACAGTTGGAGTGCATGAGGAGAATAAATATTGAAGTAAGGAGCATGTGTAATGCTAATTAGAGTGGGGTTTTTTGAGTAGCGTTAGAAAAAAATATTTGTAGAGAAAACTACTATTGAATTACAACTTTGGTCTGGTATTAGGGAATGTAGCTTTTCATGAGGCTGTAATACATTCACCATTTATTTTTTATAGTAAGAGAGAAAACAGCTAGGTTATGTTGTTTTGGTTTCCACAAAACATAAATTCTATATTTTTTGTTTTCCAGATTGTGAATGAAACTAATTACTGTCACAATCAATGTCAAATCAGATTACAAAGTTTTTGGCTACCATTGCTATGTATTTTTGCTACACTTTCATGAGCAACCCCACTGCAGACCAGCCACTAGAGAAATGCAAAGTGTTTATGATTTGAATATGACTGGTGTCAAGAAGCTGAGTGTAAGAAATTGTTTTGTTTTAAATTAGGAGTCTTGTTGTTGTTGTTTATTCTGACATATCTTTGTTAGCCTAACAAATAACAAGTCTTGCAATGGGCAAGTTAAATTTCTATCTCTGGCAATATTGTTAAACCCTTTGTATTTCATAACATCCTACCGATGAGTAAGTATGTTCTTATTTTATTTAATTCTTTTATGGCTAGTTTTCTCCAAGCATCCTGGTTTTACAAGAATAAGTAATGCAGGATTGTGATACATTCGGCTTCATAGACAATACCAGGCTTTGATGCGTGCCTTTTAGTCTTTGGAAATTATTAAACTGTTCAGTGGCATTTTTTTGCTTGTGCCTCCCTGAATGCCCACAGCATTAAGGGGACATCTACAAATTTTTTCTGAGTCAATTTTTATCTTCTATATTGCAACTGCTTTACTTAACATAGGACTGAAACTCTGTTATAATAGTGGTTTTGGAATTGCAAATAATTTGCTAAAAAATATTCATTTTATGCTTCTTAATTTTTTTTTAAACACTTCTTTGACCATTTTCTTCCAAGTAATGATTCCAGTCAGATTATAGATTATAATAAATGCAGTTGTGATCCTATGATTCTCATTACTGGTCACAGTATAATAATTTCCAATACATTGACTATTGGACTAAAAGAGAATTATGACATTTTATGTTGTAGGAGTAAAATAACTAGCTGTGATGAGGGATCTACATAAGTATCCTGGTGTGTTTTTTTTTTTTGTTGTTGAGGGGATTATGCATAAAGATTCTAATGGTATTCTGTGATGTTCTCTCAAAAATTATTTTGAAACTGTTAAAGAAAACTCTATAGAAAGTTTAATTAAATGAAGATGTGTAAGCAGAGATGAGGTGTGCAATTACTCTAGGTACAATTTCTTTGATCTCCAGGGAGTAGTCAGTGACTAATTCAGACATCTTTTTCTACAGTGAAATAATACTGTTTAACCTCATCAGATTCTTAATTTATTTGCTGCTTAAAATGCTGGTTTCTTCATATCCTTAGTATAATTTTAAAAAATAATTATACTATGAGATAATGACAAAGGGCTATCTTTACCTCACACATTGTAAATAGTCAGAACTTAGAGTCTGATAAAGCACAAACTGCAAATGGAATCAACTTAGAATTTAGTGTGATGAACTCATAGGGATACACTGATTATTTGTGAAAGCAGGTGACAGAGTAGGCTTGTGAACTGTGTAGCTATGAGCTCGTATCTGGTGCTGAGGTATGTCCTCTCCCCTCTCGAATGTACCCACCTACTAAGCATGATGACTTGAAGCACACCCTCTTCTGAAGTCTCATGACAGAGACAGGGCAATGATACAGGATTTTAAGCAAGAGACAAGCAGTTGTCAGCTACTGAGTGCTGCCTCCTTCTCTTTAGTAACTTGTATGTCAGGTACAATTCTGGTGGAATGACAAACTGCAGTTAGGGGTATAAATGTGGTCAGAGACCTGGAAGAACTGTACAGCGATGTGCTGATTATTCATGTGTTCAGTGATGATAATTTATTGGAGGAATCTCTGAATTTGATTGGTAGAAAAGGTCATATTACTGACTATGCTAATAACAAATATAGTTTCATTACTGGTTCCTGATCAGTTAATACTTATGGTTGTATGACACAGAGCTACATACATATATATAGAAACTCTTTCTTCATTTAATCATCACAGAAATTTTCTACTGTAATAATGATGCTGTAGAAGATAAAATGTTTGTGATTTAATTACTGTTTTCAAGCCTCTCTTGTAAAAAAAACAACAGGGTGTGAAGAGGACAGAGAAAAATAATGTCTGAACTTTCACTTCAAGTTTTTAGGTTTTTTGCAATAAATAATTTACTTCCTTGCATGGTTTATAATAATTTACATCAAATGTGTGATGTTAATACTGGTTTAATCACCTTTGGAATTAGTTGTGTGTAAATTGCCTTATTAAAGAAAAAGTTTCAGCTTCTGTGGCTTATTAAGAATTAGGCTTTACTGGTTTGCTAAAAGAAGCATGATAAGAATATCCTACTAAAAGCATTTTTGTTTTAATTTTCAGTTTGTTCTAGATTAACTGTCTCAATTTTTATTATGCAGTTGAGTTTGCATTGACAATTTGTAACTTTTTTGTAGGAGCTGCAGAGAAAAGGAAAATTAATATCTAGCAAATGTAAAGTTTGAGTATCCAGTGAAGTCTTGAAAAAATATTCTATAGGAAGCAGCAAATGGGTATATTTATGTGTAAATGAGCACAAATTAGTATATTCAATAATTAAAATAATTCATATAAATATAAAACAAATATTAGAATGGAATAGACCACTGGTGGCATCATTGTAGATCATCTGCAGATGAAATAACTGCTATCCAGGTTTTACTTCCATTTACTAAAATGTCTTTAAAAGTACGGCTGAAAAATAACATTCACACAGTGAAAGTTTTAAAAGTTCAGGTAGTAAGGAGAAGTAGCTTTCTGCATAGCAGAGATAATAGTCCAATAACTGGAAGATTGTATAGTTGTTTTGCTTATGTTTTTTTTAGATTTTTAAACATGGCTTCCACCTCTTCTATATGAATCAAGGAAAAGATTATCAAAGGCTTGAGGCTGCTGAAAGACTGAATATGTCCCAGAATTTTGTTGTGGTGTGCAGAAGGCGAGTTTCCTTTCCAAAACATGAGCACAAATGTGTACATGCACCTCCCTCCCTCAGCAGAAAATGTGGGGAGCACAGAGATGAGAAACTGCTGCTCTTTTACCTGGAAGGCCCCTGGTTATATTTAAAAATTAAGGTTGCTCTCAGACACTGTTCCTTTGAACTCGATTAAAGATTAAAATTTTGGATAGTGCAAGGTTAAATGTATGGGGAAACATTTCAGAGAAAACTTTAGCTTTAAAAATATGTAGGTTGAAAAATAAAATACATTTAAAGCTACTGATACCAGGAGCATCTATGTTACTGCAGCATACTGAGGTAAAAAAAAAAAAAAGTATAAACATTTATGGAGTAATTAAACACATAGTTCCTTTTTTTTTTTTCCTCAGGTCAGGAAGGAAGCAATCAATGGGATCTCACCTGCTATGAATAAATAAAGTCACTGTATTTTCTCAAATGGGAAAAAGCAGATTAGTATTTACCTTCATCCCAGTGTCAACATGAAAAAAGCTTGTAACTCAGTTAATTAAATTTGTAGCAAATAAAAGAAAGCATATTTTTTCATAGCTTTAAATGTTGTAATAAATATAATAATTATTAAAATAATAAATTAAAAATAATATAAAGAGAAAATATATGTAGGAGTAGTATGTAACATGCTTTTACTTAAATGATTTATCAGGTCTCTTGTCATGTAAAACATAAAATATTTTGTCCAAAACTGCTTCATAATAGATTTTATGAATAGCATGAAGTACCTAGCAGAGAAAATATTTCTAGAATATTATTCTACATCAAGTATGAATGAAGGAAACAAAATTTGGAGAATGATCAAGGAAGAGTACAAGAGAAGAAGGAGCATGTTTAGAAGCAAGGCAACATCATTTTCATCTATTTCAGATTTGGTAGTTTACCATCATAACTATAGTGTGCAGTTCTGGACTGCGTCTGAAGAATCAAGTAGTGGAGTTAGAGCACCAAACTGTTAGAGCAGAGCTGACAAGAGCATGGGGGTAAAAGAGAGTGTATCAGAGTCCCATTTTCCAACCTGAAAGGAAGATGAAGGTCCTTTACTTTCTGGAGAGGAAAGAAAATATGATAGCAAGAACAGAGGAAGAGGAGAGGAAAGAAGTCCATGCTCTTTTTAAACATGAAAAAGGAGAGAATAGTCTTTTTTCTGAAATAGCAAGTATCTCTCAATCTGAAAGAGTAAGTACTCTACTGCTGAAACCTTAATGATGGTTAAATGATGTAATTCACTATTCATGGTTTAATAATGTATATTCATGGTTACACTTGACAAAAGTTTGTGATTATTCATATTTAGTTGGCTCCTAGCAGAGAAATTTGAAAACAGTAATGTTTAATTCATATGACAAACACAAGAACTATTATGAAAATTTATATAGTGGCAGTCTGGAGTCTTACAGTCTTCTTCATTTCACCTACTCAAAGTAAAACTTTTTTTTTTTTTTACATTTTGCAAGGTATTGATAATTCATAGGTTTTTTTAACACTATGTAACTTGTGGATCTTTCTGTAACAATCAAGAAACGTTTTTGAGCATAATCTCAAGTATCAATAACAAAATATCCTTCTGTATCCTTTTTTTTCTTTGCCTACTCTAATGAATGTAGAACTCCTACAAGTTTTTATATGCTTTTCTCCTTTTGATACTTCATAATTAATATTATGTGAAGGGAGAGGCACGTTTGGTGTACAAATATCCACTGTGGTAGAGGATAAAACTTAGGGCTTTTCATTTCTGTGGTGCTTTTTTAATTATCTGGACTAGTCTTGTTGTTGGATGCTGTAAAAATAACACAATCAGAGTGTGAGTATATTTAGCTGAGCATAAATAACAAAGGATAATGTTGAGCTCTATGGTCTATGACAAGCATAATGCACTCAAGAGTCTTAATTTTTTCTAGTTCATAGTTGACCTTTGAGATTTGTTACTGTTGTGATGTTTAAGTAGCAAACACTACTGAACATTCAGAACTAAATAAGAGCATTGAAGGAATTCAATAATGGAAATAATTACCAAAATTAATGAAGTGCTTAGAATAAAATATAAGTTCATTTGGACATTTAATTCAGGAGGAAAAAGTAAATCTTCTTCTTGTAACGTTTTGTTAAGTAAAGTAATTACACTGTTGTACCTTAAATGTGCTACATTCATCATTTTGTTTTTCCTGCATATTTTGTCCCTGTTGAAAACAATGATTATTTCCACTGAAAGAAATGCTGCAAGTCAGTTATTTTTCTGAGAAGGTGGTAAACATTTTATGTTGTCTGTTCAGTAATATTAGGCAATTTTACTTAACATGTTTTGTAATTAATTCAAAATTAGAAGAATTAATACAGAGGACAATAAATGTCATTCGGATGCAGTCAGTTTACACACAAAATAAGAGGTGACTATTGTAGTAGAAAAATAATAAAAATAACATAACTCTAATAAAATAATTTATCTTCTATATAGCTGAATGTTCACTGGAAGCAAAATATGCTTTCTTTAAATAAATTAATTTTTATTAATTGTCAAATCACACATACAGCACCATAACATAGATCATATTAATATTAATCTCTGTGATTTCCTTATGACTGCCCAGTTAGACAATGAACTATGTGCATTGCCTTAGGACCCTTTTCCTTTCACAAAAAACGCTTGGCAGAGAGTCAAGAATTGTGAGGGACCCATAAAGATGACAAGAAAATGCTACAATCTGACAGAATTTTTTAACAGTTTGCTTTTAAATAAAGGACATATAGATTGCTTTTGATGTACGTGCTGTCTTCCGACATTCAAAGATCATGGGAAAATTCTAGCACACACTCACACACTGTGGTTTCGATTTGATAAAAATTTGCGGGTATCAAGTGATGAATGTAGCACCATAACTTCTGATCCTAGTTTCCAAAGGCCCTTCCACTGTTTCTGGACCTGACTAGTAGCATATGTTAAGTATCAAAAGTCTATGTCTCTGGGGACTTGCATCATACCCTATATGTAGATCACCAAAGTCTCCATTGCTTAGGGCAGGATGATTCTTCTTCCTTTTAGCAATTAGTCAATAGACCAGGTTTTTTCCTCCCTTGTGGAAATCAGCCTGTGATTATTCATGAAATATATTTTTCTTCAAGGAGTTTGGTTTCAATTTATTTGAATAATAATGGCATTTTACCCACTATAGCTTTCTCTTTCAATGAATAATTTTCATATTATCTTCTAAAGCTGCTTCTCTATTCAAACTCTGTTTATGCAGACAACAACCCTGTTGGGGTACTTAGTCCCTCTAGATATGTGCCTCTCAAAGAGGAGTACCAAAGCAATATTAGTTTGATGAACTTAAGCTTATATTTCAGGCTATTATAGTCAGACTTTAGGTGTTACAATAATGAAGAATCTAGCATTTCCATACAGTCTATGAAGTAGATTTGACCCATAATGCTCCATTTTTTAATAAGCAAATATAGATGAAATATATATTTATTTAGGAATAACATAATTAAATGTACTCAACATAAAGCAATATAATTTAAAATTCATGTAGTGACCTAGAATTTCTGTCAAAAAGATCACAGAGTTGTAAGGGACCCACAAGGATCATCAAGTACAGCTCTTAGGCCTGCACAGGACCATCCCGAGAGGTCATACTATTGTTACTGAGAGCACTGCCCAAACACTTGCTGAACTCTGGCAGGCTTGGTGCTGCAACCACTTCCCTGGGAAGTCTGTTCAGCCACTCTCTGGATGAAAAACCTCGTCTTGATATCTAACCTAAACCTCCGCTGACTCAGCTTCATGCCACAATGAAGGAACTGCAGATCTTGGAAAATAATGGAGAAAAAATAATTCCTAACTGAAATTAGAAAATGTAGAAAATTCTGCTGTGGAGAGGACAGGAGTTAGTTTGTGTTTAGGGATGCAGATTATCCAAGTAGCTGTGCTGATAATAATTTAATGGGTTTTTAATGGTTAGACTTGATGATCTTAGAGATCTTTTCCAACCCTAATGATTCCCTGATTCTATAACTTGGCACTATTGAGTAAAACCTAATACAATAAATAAATCCTGTGCCTAAAGTTAGCAAACTCTTTTCAGTAGTGAAAATAGTGAAAAGTTCTTTTCATTTATTTACCACTATTTATTTTCCAAGTATTAAATGTCCATGGTCTTTTGGATGCTCTTACTTCATATTGCACTTTGGTTTGAATTTGGACTTTGCACAACATTGAGTAACTTCCCTAAAGCAGGAAGACACCAAGGGCTGAAGACATTATGAATGTACCTGATGTACTAGACCTGCTCTACCAGGAGATTTGTTAAATGCAAAAAAAGTTAAAAATCATCTGCACATCTCTAAAAATTGCATATGAAAGAGGACTTCCTTTCTAACATCCAATTGTCAGAGATGATGTTTTAACTTTAGGAGGAAAGAAATGTGGTAACAAAATACTGGGGTTTTTGTTAGAAGTACCTTTAGGAGTTAAATTAACTCAATAGAGAGTCAAATTCATTCCAGATTCAAAAATAAGAGCAATGGAAGCCATTCATCCTTGTGTAACACAAATGCAGGAGATTGTGTTCAACATTAAATTCAGCAATTGGATAATATAGCCAAGTATTTACCCCTTAAGTTTTTGGTGGGTCAATAGTACGATTTGAATCCCATTAAGTATCTCTGAAGAAATCATACAGTACTCACCTAATTTTTTTTCATTCTAATGTTCAGATACAAGTTAACCTGAAAGTCACATCTGTGTGTATTTTAACATATAGGTGAAGAGGGACAAATATGTAAATTAGGGAATAGGGAATGTTTGGAATTTTTTTACCACAATGATAAGAATCCCTTCTTAAAAGAGCTCTCAATGACAATCCGAAAAGTACTTGGCAAAAAATTCTGTCTTTGTTGAAAGCTATGCCAGAATATTATTGTATATTTTTTTGTGAAAGCATCATATATATATTTCTTGAATCTAATGTCACTACTTTCTAGAGATATATGAGTTGTGTTTTCTGGGGGTGAATAATTTAAATACTGGTTAAAACACTCTTGAACCTGTTCCACAGTACAAGTTGATTATTGACCAAGAATGTGTGAGCTTTATTTCCTTTTTGAAAGTGGTAAATTGTATTTTTAAATTTGATAAGAAGTGAGTATAAGTCATATGTGATTTTATTCTTGAATAAACCTGAGAGATAAGTATTTGACTCTTCTTATTTCCAGTAATATTTCATGTGAAGTATTATGAAGACAGTAAGGATTACTATTGCTAATAGCTGGATTGCAGCCTTTTATGTGAAGTTTGCAAGGTCTCTAGACTAGGGCTTACAGG
>NW_020955849.1:64970-67679 GCF_003031625.1 Empidonax traillii
GTATAAGTCATATGTGATTTTATTCTTGAATAAACCTGAGAGATAAGTATTTGACTCTTCTTATTTCCAGTAATATTTCATGTGAAGTATTATGAAGACAGTAAGGATTACTATTGCTAATAGCTGGATTGCAGCCTTTTATGTGAAGTTTGCAAGGTCTCTAGACTAGGGCTTACAGGTTTGCTTTGCCTGGACTTGCTTCAGTCTTGTCTGCGAATGGTTTTAACTACATTAGATATTGCCTAACAATAGTCAGATAACTGTACCTAATTTGCTCAGTTTTAATTTAGCATTACATGCTCATATGTTATAATAATGTTATAATCTAGTTATATTTCTGTATTTAATTAACAGTTGTAAAAAGTAGTTATTTTACTCAGAATATTCTTTCTATGACCTGTGAATAAAAATTCAGGATAAAGGAGTACAGGTGTAAAATTATGAGTCTCCAAGGCTCTGAAAAGCTCACCAATGAGCCATTACTTATCATTTAAGGAACATAGCCTTGGAAAAAATAGTTTTGGAAATCAGAGATGTAAAGTAGAAAAGTAATGAGTATATGTAAAATATGCTTTAAAATGGGCATTTGGATGTACTAGAGAATTTTGGATCAATGAAGACATCAAGGTGTATAGAGTATATGAAGTCATACAGAAATAATCCCTAGAGGGTCCTAGAGTGAGGAGGAAGTAGCTATTCTCATAATTCCAAGAGAGGTAGGGGAAGAATGAGCTTAATATCAAAAACTAAGGAATAGAATGAGAGGAAGTGTCTGTATATTGTTGTTTTGGGGTCTTTTTATTTGACAGAAGTCTTTTCTTCATAATAGTAATGAAATCTGAGCTAGTAATAGTTGGTTGGTCAGACTATTAAGGTTTCGGTTCATATATTATTACATTCTTGCTTTGCACAGAGAGAGGGTTTCTTTGGCCCGCATATATTGCGAAAGTCAGAGTGCAACAAATCTGTGGGGAATGCAGTAAAATTAGACCATAAAATTTATATGAAACAGAGCATTGCACTTCAAACAGTTGAAAGCAATTTAGAGATCATACAGAAGAACACATTGAGAACAATATTTAAAACCTATCAGTTGCTAAGAAAGAGTTAGAGCAACTGCATTTGTTCAGTCTAAAGTAAAAAGCCCTGAAATCTGGACATCATACAGAGGTTTTGAAATGTAGGTTTGAAATGAGTATTTCCACCGTTGGTGTGACCGGTTGTCTGTACTTTTGCTCACAGTCAGAGCATGTTGGCATATAGCAACCTACTGAGAACTGCTGGTGCAGAAGAAATAACGATCAGGAATCTGCATATTTACTGATAACAGGACAAGAAAAATGAACTCAAATTTCAAGGGAAAAAAATGATTTTGACATCAGGGAAAACTTTCTAAGTATGATAATAATGAATTCATATCATCTAGAAGCTGGAGGGAATCCTCTTTGCTGGAGATCAAAATCTACCAAGTAAGCTTACTTGTCATAAGCAGCATGTTGTCTACTTTAATTCACTTCCAGTCTGTCGTGGTTTTGCCCCCTCAGCCCATCCCTGGGGCTGATGATGGTTTTGTCCAGGTAATTTCCGGACAAAAAGACCAATCAAAAGTCCAGAAACGCCTTTGCTAATTACATCTTCAAGAAAAACGGAAGAGAAGGTTGTTGGCGCAGTTGGATTTAGAGTAGCAGCCATGTAGAGGAAAGGAGTACCAGGCCCGAACAGGGCCAGACTCCCTCCTCCCCCGGCTTGGGCCGGGGGGGGAGCAGGTGCAGCACTGAAGTCCTCCTTTCTCTCTTATAAGAGAGTGAAGAGAAAAAAAAGTTTAAAAGACGGACTGCTTGGACAGAAACCGCTGTAGAAGAATTCCAGCCGAAAGATAACGGAGCTTCCAAGGTCGGAGCTGGCAGCCGAAACTGCAGCAAGAAAAGTAAAGTGCGGAAGGGGGGAGGCTTGTTTCCCCCCTGCCTTTTACTTTCTCTCCTTAGCAAGGAAAAGACTGAAAAGTAATCCTTGCTACTTGTAAAAGCTTGTTGGAGTAAAGAGAGACTCCCCATGCAGCTGATAGAGAGTCTGTGGATGTACTAAAGAGAACCGAGGCTTCATGAAAAGGACTAAAGTGAGACAGGGTCCTGGTGGAGATTTGTATCCCTGAGGGAAACCTGTGCTAGAGCAGTGATGACTCAGGTGAGATACCGAGATCCGTGCGTGTGTGGATCTATACTGCTGTTAAAGTTTTTGTAACTCTGAGAAATCTCATGCTGGAGCGAGATGGCCCATGTGAGATGCTGGAACCCGTGTGTGTGTGGGATCCGTGCTAAACCCATGCCGAGAAGTCTATCAAGGACTGTTCTCCCATGGAGAGGGACCTCCATAGGGAAACAGGGGTGGACTCTTAAACCATTAGCCCCTGTAACCTTGTGGAAGAAGATCCATAGTAAGCAAGTGTCCCCTTGCAAGCCTATGGAAGAAAAACCCTTCGGGACCTGAGTAACCTCCATCCTTCAGTCTTAGCCCAGGAGGGGGGTAAGCCCAGCCCCAGAAGCCAACACAGAGCAAGAAGGAGAGAAAAGAAGTTCCAACTGCAATGAAAGTGCTGCTGCTGAGGATTTGTTACTAGAAAGAAAGAGAGCTGAAACTCTGAAAATACAGAATGAGACTACTTCTTCTCCTTGGACTAGTATAAAAAGGGAAGAAGTATTTCTGTGTATA
>NW_020955849.1:68255-85786 GCF_003031625.1 Empidonax traillii
GTCATAAGCAGCATGTTGTCTACTTTAATTCACTTCCAGTCATATATATTTTTTAGATTTAATGAATGCATCTCCTTTGTCTCTGATTCACTGAATTTTATAGTTGATTATGAGTAGTGTTAGGGTTATATGGGCACTTTCTTTTTAAATGGAATTTTAAAGACTAGACTTTTTTGTTGGTGTTCAAGATGTTACTTTTACAGACAGTATCTAAGTCTCCTAGGAAAAGAAATTTAAAACTCAAGTCAAATGTGCATCCAAGTAAACAATAAAAATGTTTATTTTTCTTCATATTGTTTGATGATAGACTACTAATGCCAGAGTTTCATATGTGTTACCTTGTATTTTCTAGACCTGTAAAACTTCAAAAAGTAAATTCTATCCTTAACTTATAAACTTGTTTTGAAATAAGTCAACCTGAAAACACATTTACTGCCTGAAATAAGACAATATTGTCAAAACAGTCCAGTGTTGATCTCTACTTACTTGAGCAAAAAGGGAAGGAAAAGTTATTTTATCTTTTTTTCCTAATGTCTGTGATGTGATTCTAGGTTATCCTGGTTTAAATAGTTAATTTACTGAGAGTTTTTAGGCTGTTCTCCAGTCCACTCCTGAAGCTGGCAGTCTGTTCAATGATTTCCTGTTGCAACTCAAGTTCAGCAGAACTCACTTTAATATACATGGTCTTATTTAATTTTTATTGATTCCAAAGGTACTATGCAACATAAACCATCTAGTATATTCTGATTCATTTAAATACGTTGGTTTTTAAAATGTAAGAGAAAAGAAATACGGTGGAGGAACATAAAAAATATACTAGTAGCATCCAGTAAATCTCATTCAATGACACAATCAAACTACAGTAGCAGTATTCACATGAACTGAAGTAAGCTGTTCTGATACTTTAAAAGTGTTTCTTTCTCTTTTGCATAAAAATATCTAGTGACTTATCACAGTGATTCATGCTGTCAGAGAGGTTTGTGCAGTTACCAAACAGATTATAGAGAAATGTACATTCCATAAGTAGAATGGATCAGTTCAACTGTGTGAGAAGGAAGGGGTCAGTGTCTTTGTCTGTTAATCATGGCTAGGCTTCGTGAATGAAGATTCGGAAGGGCTCTACCCATGCTTGCTACAAGCACGCTGATGGCTAAAAAGGCCAATACGAGATAGACAAGTCCGGTTGCAGAACGTGCAGCAGAAAGACTCCCCAGGTGATATCGACAAGACGCGATTCTTTCTGCGTTGTCTTTTCTCCTCGAGAGTGATCCTGCGTGTGTTCTCAAAAGCATCAGCAGCATTATAGATGGTGTGTCTCCAGGCCTCCCGATTGGAGGCCAGAGTAGACCAATGGTGGTGATCAATATGGCCAAGGCTGAGGGATTGTTTCAGGCAGTCCTTGTATCTCCTCTTTGGACCTCCCCTCTTGTGGCAGCCAGCAGCAAGTTCCCCATAGAGCACGATCTTAGGGAGGTGATGGTCCTGCATCCTGGAGTCGTGCCCTGCCCAACGCAGCTGAGTTCTCAGCAGCATGGCCTCAATGCTCATGACTGCTGCCTGTTCAAGGACAGATGTGTTGGTCACATGTCTGTTAATACATGCTGGACATTTTGTCCCTAAGGATCCTGTGAGAGACAGTACTGAAAGCTTTACTGAAATCCAAAATTTTATGTCAACTGGATTCCCTTGATCAACTAGGTGAGTTACCTTGCCATAAAAGGAAATGAGGTTTGATAAGCAGGACTTTCCTTTCATGAAGCCATGTTGCTATGACCAATGACTACATTGTCTTTCAGATGCTTTTCAATACCTCCCAGAATAATGTTCTCTATAACTTCACCAGGCACTGAAATGAGACTGACAGGCCTGTAGTTTCCAGGGTCCTCCTCGCTTTTCTTAAAAATCAGGACAGTGTTCCAGCTGGGACCTCTCCAGATTCCCAAGACCACTCAAAAATCATTGAGAGAAGTTTTGTGATGCCATTAGCTAGTTCTTTGAGTATTCTTGGATGAATCCCATCAGGCCCCATAAATTTGTAGAGATCAAGCTATTGGCACTAATTCTTTTAGAAAAAGAAAAAAATATTTCTTTCATACCTTTCATTTCTCACATAGCTGTCAGTGGCAGACACGTTCACAGAGTTTGCACCAGAAGTGGGCATCAACACCCACACAGTAGTTTTTTATTCTTCTTCATGATACTTTAAAAAAAACCAAATAAACCTACTACACATAAATGTGAGAATTCATGTCACATCATTTACTTTTTTATAAAGATTTTGTTCCAGGTCAGGGAGCAGTGTGCAGTGAATAAAAAAAAGTACTTCCCTTTTTATTCCTGAAAAGATTCCTCTTTTAATTATTTATCTAACTATTTGTTCTCCCTGGTGACCATTAATGTTATTCCTGATAATGATACCTCTTGAGAAAAGCAGTGGTGCAACCAACTTTCCATGATACTGTGAAATCTTCTGTGTTTATGTCTAAAATGGCAAAAAAACTTCCTTTGTGATGTGGGTGGAGGGAGATTTTACCAAAAGAAAAGCTGATCATTCCTAGCACTTAGGGTCCAGTTGGGATAAATACAAAGAATCTATTTCTACAAATAGGAGCACCAAATTTAAATAAAAATAATTTGGGAGAAAATGAGAAATGTATGAATGTATGTATATGTGTGTGTATATATATATATATATAAAAATATGAAAGCATGTTAAATTATTTATTACTTTTATGCTTGTTCCTGAATAAATTGCAATGAGATCCTGTAAGATGACAGTCAGAAATAAGGCATTGATTGATCTCTGTCACATTTTGGCAATGTATCTGGCCCAGAAAGAGATACATTTTTTTTAACGTGAAACAAGGCCCACACAATCCATATAACAATAACACCATCCTTGAAACCCCAACACAACACTAGTTTAAAATTTTCCCTGTTTTTGAAAGTAAAAAATTTAGTCGTAATTCACACTTTGTTGTGTGTTGTTAGCCAACAACACCAATGTATATGGTGTAAAGAGATGATAGATGAGAATCAGGTGGATGTAGTGGAAAAATTCCACAGTTACTAAATCAAGGTGCAATATGAATGGGTGCATATCATAGAGTTGCCCAGATTATAATTTTGTTAGGACAATGGCTGTTTTGTTGTTTGTTTGGTTTTTTAATATGAAGAAGTTATTTAAGTTATTTTATAAAGAATTATGAGAAAAATGGAAAAAACCAAATTTTGCTTTTGGTACATCTCTGTTTTCAGGAATTCTTTTCTCCTTTACTTTTTAGTTTTATATTCTACTGTGATGTCTCCTTTTAGTCCATTGCTAGATATGATTATCATTTCTGTCAGATGTGTACCTTTCAATCTCATTCTGAAATGTCAAGCAGGTTAAAAAGAAATCCCAAGTGTTTACTGTGGTCTAAAATTTATATACATACATTCATTACTACTAACTATGTAGAGGCTTCAGATTTATAGCAAAAAAACTATGACATTTTCTTTAAAAAAAGATTAAGTATACTCCCCTTTTGTCAGAATACATATTCCTAACCATATCAATTGACCTTTTATGATTGAGACTGGTATGCAATTTTAAAAAAACAAGGAGTGAAAATGATACTGTTCATACAGTGAATAACAGGCAATACGACCAGAAATGATTGACTCCACACATATAAATTCAATGTGTTATTGCAACATCCAGAAGATAGTTGCAATGGGTCATGACTGTACAAAAGTTGTAAAATTGTTAAAACTGTCTAAGTTCTAAAATCAAATTAAGATGCAACTTCACATGTTTTTCAAATGGATAACACTGTCTATGGTTATATAGAAGCAGTAGTAGACCCTACAAATAGGATAAAGTGAGTTGAACCCTTTATTAGTTAAATAATAATAATAATAATAATAATAATAATAATAATAATAATAATAATAATAATAATAATTGTTCCCTTGTACATTGGGAGTACGAAGGAAGATTTTCGTGACCACATGAAATAAATATTTGAAGTAACAAGACTCTTTGCAATCACTCCAGTCTTCACTGTTCCAGGAATTATTTGGGAACAGACATTCAGATCCCTTTTAAAGGTAGTTCAGATGATGTGCCTGATTTCTGGGATGCTGCCTGCGATCAGAATATTTTCTTGATATACCATGTCCATGACAAAAAAACCCCCACATATCTTTACAGTCTCTCCTGTAGTTAAATCTCCCTGTCATGAAGGTCATATTTTGCAGATAATACAGGTAGTCAGTAAAGACTGATAAACTTTATTGTATTATTACAGTCTCCATTGCTTCAGATTGTGGAATTTCTCTACACTGCAGCTTTTTTTCCCCCACTGTTTCATTTATATGAACAAGTTTTAAATTATCAACTGGAAAGGTAATTATTATCATAAAGAAATCAGTACATACTTTCAAACTGTGTACTCAGTTGTGGTGAATATTGTATTTCATTTTATTCAAGTCAAGTATTTGTCTTAATGTATTGAAAATTAATGTATTTTGTGTTATTTTACAATGATTTGCTACTCCAAATAGTAATAACATTTGCACTTGAATTACGTACATGGAATTTATTTTATTTGGGCTTTTCCCTGGAAGACAGAGATTAGCTATACATTTCATATATTGATAAAAGTAATTTCTTCTTCTTTTTTTTTTTCTTTTTTTTTTTTAAGCCTTAGTTGGTTGGGGTTTGTTTTAGCAGAATTGAAAATAAATTAGATCTTGGTGTGATTTTAAACATCTTCCAAAATCTGTCAGATGTTGAACAAGTGCCTCTTTTCTGGATGTTTATTAATTAGTAGGGTTTGGTTTGTTTAATATTGAGTCTGGAGTTTTTTGAAATATTTATTACGCTATAATATATTTAAATATTTATAATGCTATAATGAAAAAGACAGCAATTATAAAATTAGAAGTACTGTTTGAAATGTTTTACGTCTTTTGCTCAGTTGAATGTTTCAGTGTCTTTTGCTTTGGACATTATGCTAGCCCATTTCACAACTGAGTATAGAAATTTGGGGTATTTGCTTACATGATTAGAATAAAAAAATAAATGGGTAAGACACTTCTCTGCAAAGAAGTCAAATTTTGTTTTCCCTTTTTTCCTAATTTGAGGAGTTATTATTTTGTGGGCTTCTCTGGTAATGGTGGGATCAGTGTCAAAATAAGTGTTATAAGCATACCTCTTCCTTGTTAATTTTGTATGTTTGTTTTTTTTTTTAATTCAGTAATAATGTAATTTTTCTTGACTTAGTATTATGCCAAAACTTTTTCAAACCTTTGCCCAGCTTTGAGAAAAATGAGCAAAATTTTTTTCAAAGTAATTACTTTTGCATGCAAATTAGTTTGTTTTGTTTAGAAAAATTTATTTAGCTCTATTTCTAGTGGAAGGTAATTTAATGATGTCTGTTACCAAAAAAAGTATTTTTGCTGTTCAGCAAGATCTGTAAGGTATAACAAAGATGAAAAGCAAAACCGACTGAAGAGAACACATTATACTTTGATCCATCAGCTTATACTTGTTTACTTTCATCTTCCAGTTTAAGGGATATTTCGGAACTCAGTGATTTGACCATCAACTGGGAAACTTCTAAGGGAATCCAAATGGATACATATTCCCACAAATTACCCATTACCTCTTTAAAATTTTTCCTCTTTCTGAGCATCTATTCTGTGATTCTATTCAGGCCTACCCAGAGAGGTGGTGGATTCACCATCCCTGGAGGTTTTTAAGCAGAGATTGGATGTGGCCCTTAGTGCCATGATATAGTAATTGGAGTTGGATCAGGGGTTGGACTTGATGATCTTGGAGGTCTTTTCCAACCCAATCTATTCTATGATTCTATGATCGTGTGTCTGTGCCAAGCTTCATTGCAATGCTCAATTGCTGCCTAATAATCCCAACTGGACATTCCCTATTCAAGCCCAAATATCCTTTTACGTGACACTGGCAAAGTTAACAAACAGATCTAAATAAATATAAGTACTTAAACGTTTTATCTTTAAGTTGGACTTGAATTTGATAGTTTCGTTTAAGTAGCAACCACAGTCATGAAGTGAAAAGATTTTTTAGGCCTTGTAAGATCCAACTATGAAAGAACTGAAAGCAACTTTAGCTCTCTTCTAGAAATTTCTTATTGCAAATGACAAACATTCAATATGAAAACATTTTCACTTATGTTTAGTAGTTGAGTGTTTTTGTGTGACAAAATTTTGAAGACTATGGGGAAAAAAAACATTAGTTCCAAACTGTTCAGAAAGACCTTCATAAGTTTAATTTTTTTTCACATTCCCCTGAATATGAATACACATAAAAATGTCATCTTTAACGGGGTGCAATAAAATGAACTATTGGCAAGCAAGTAGCAAGGATTTATACAATGTTGGCTTCTTTTTTGATAACTAACTGTAAACTCTAGGGATCCATATCTCTGTATCACCAGTGCACTTGATACAATGATACAATTGTTTGATACAATTAAACAAATAATAACAAAAATAATAATAACATAGTGTTATAAAGTAGATAGAAGTGGCTAAAAGTGAGGCAATATGTTATGCTTAAAGAAGAACTTCTTCGCTGGAGAGAAGTTACTAACATTTTTCTTTATTTAGGTTATCAGTAATATTTTATTTAATGACTGCCTCCAAAATAAGAAGTGTGAACAAACGCTGACACAGAATTTTCAGGTATTTTGGCAAGATATCTGGCCTGAGATATCATTTGAAATGGGATGACCCTGAGGTTTTAAACCATTGCAGTGTAATGAATAAGGGAAAAAGGAAAAAGAAAGTTCTGCTTTTTGAAATTAGAAGCAATCACAATTTCAAAAAGACAACTTTGTCAGCAAAAAAGGTGGAGAAAGACAATGCTTACCTCTATATCCACCTTAGGTGTTGCTATCTCCATATTCAAATGTAAAGATGATTATCAAATGAATTGAACTTCTTCCTTTCCAGTTGAGCCTTAAATTATACAGCCTAGAAAAATTATGTTAAAAAGGGCAGAATAATCACTCTCACATCTTGAGTGTAAACAACTGTTTTAGTGTTATTTTCTTCCTCTGTTCTGTTGAGCAGGGATAGTGAGAGAGGCTGTGTGAGTGTCTACTATCCAGCCAAGGTCAACCCATCAAAGGTCATCAAGGTAGAAAAATATCTGCCTGATTTTTTTACAGCTTTTGTAAGACTTTGAACTATAAATAAACTCAGTAATATAAATGGAAATGTTACGCATTGTGATAAATCTAATAACCATCAAAGTCCAACTTAAGTTTCCTTTGTTAAACATGTGAAGGAAGCACAATTAATCTCTTTGTTCTTTCAACTCACTGCTACCTTTTGGTCTGAAAGATCAGACAGTTAAATCCTTATCAATACTAATGATGACAGAGCAAATTAAATCTTCCAGCCTTTTACAATGTAGTTGTCTGGGAATAGCACAAGGCTTCAGAAGCTGCTTTTTCTAAAGAAAGTACAGTGAATAACCCATTGAGAGCCATTGGAAAGTCTGCTGAGTGAAGCAGTACTGTTCCTGCAGACAGCTGCCAATTTGTGATCTCTGCAGGATTTCATAATTTGTGTGAATGATCTATGTAGCTTTGCAATTGAGAAAGAAACTACATGGGAATCTACTATTGGAAATTGCTTTTATACATAACAAAAGACCATTCACATAAGAATCAAGAAGCAACAATTATGACCTGAAATATGGCTTAACTGATACGCATGAGTAGAAATTAAACTAACTTTCACAGGGGACAGAAGCTAATACTAAACTTGATGAATTTATCATCAGTGACAAATGAGAATAGATACTACTCTCTGCTTTAAGTAAGCAGAAGGAATATGATAATAATATTGACTTTCTCTGTGGTTTTATACCCATTTTTTGAAAATACTTTAGTCAAAGGCTGAAAGAATTTTCCAAGCAAGTTACCCACATTGATTGAGTTGTATCATAACCTACCATTACACATGAGGGACAAAGATCTTTTGGAGTGAGTTCAGAGGATGGCCATGAAGATGATCAGAGGACTGGAGGACTTTTCCTATGAAGACAGGCTGAGACAGTTTGGGCTGTTCAGCCTGGAGAAGAGAAGACTTCAGGGAGACCTCACTGCAGCCTTCCAGTATCTGAAGGTCAACAAGAAAGCTGGAGAGGGACTTTTGATGAGTGCATGTAGTAACAGAACAAGGGAAAGTGGCTTTGAAATGAAACAAGGTAAATTTAAATTAAATTAAACATCAGGAAGAAATTCTTTACTATGAGAATGGTGAGGCATTGGAACAAGTTGTCCAGAGAAGTTGTGGATGCCTCATCCTTGGAAGTGTTCAATGCCAGGTTGAATGGGACTCTGAGCACTAGACTCTGGTCTAGTGGAAGGTGTCCCTTCCCATGGAGGGGCGGGGTGGGAACTAGATGACCTTTAAAGTCACTTTCAAGCCAAACCATTATCTATTTCTATGATTACTTTAAATATTATTTATTGAATAATTTAACATGTAAATTCCTTTTTTTAAAAAATTTTCTATTGTTTTAAAAGTTGATGTGAATAGTATAGGGATATTAACTGTTACCAAGTAATCTAGTCTTATTGCCTAATCATTTGTTAGAGAATATTCATTTTCTTAATGTAAAAAATGTTGCACTTTACTGTATTTGAAAAAAGTTACTTTGTATACAAAGCCCTATAACAGACTTGCCCTGTACACCCATTATACACTAATGTCATATACAACCATATTAGTACCAGTATAGTGGAATAAAGTTGGTTTTGAAACCTTTTTGCTTTTTACAATTAAGGTAAACACTTTAAAAATGGGCCAGGTTTTCCTTCTGTAGCTGTCCTTAATATTGTAACAAGCAGCATAAAAATCTCTTGTCATAATTCTAACCCTTCAAGAGTTACATTTAATTTAGCTGTCAGCTCTTATTGTTGAGGAGCAAGAATATTCTGAAAGGAGCTTTTCAAATCCCAGCTACACAGAAGAATATAAAATCAATAGCAAGAAAATGTGGATGTAAATGAGACAGGGCATAGTAAGGTGAGAATATCTGGTCTGTTGACCTTTGGAAAGAAAGAAATAATTTGTATTGGACAATACTAATATCAAAAATTGAGTTTTATCAGATTTATCTGGGAAATGGTAAAGAACCCTAAATACCATCAATGAACTGTGTGAGTTGGAAAGAAGAAAAATTGAGACTCATTAAGTGGATTTTATTAAATGAGAACAGCGGTCTACGACTATATATGAGAAGATGGAAAAATGGAAGTGTTAGGTGTTTTTGCTATTTTCTTCTTTTAGTCAATTGAGGAATACATTCTGACATTTTCCTTTCATTCCAGACCTAAGATCTGCTGAAACAATACTTTTCTGTCTGATATCTGAAATGGTTGCTAAATTCTTTAATTCTGCTAGGTGTCTTTTATTTTTGAAGATAATCCTTGTTTTATCCATCCATTGCACAAATAAGGGAAAGCTGTATTGATAATCAAATCTTTGAAGAGTGACATGAGCACTGTAATTATTGATTGAAAGAGATTTTTGGCATGTGATTATGTCTGAAGTAACTTCTTTTAACAAAGCATGCAATTCACAAAGTGCAAAGAGGAGGGAAAAAAAAAAAAAAAAGAAAAAACTAAGAGGGAGAAGATTCTCATTTAGCATTCCCAAACCCAGAAATTTATACATCTCAAATAAAATTTTGGCAGTGTTTCATGTTTTACTCTTTTTCTTTTAAAATGTATTTTTTCTTCTGAGTACCTTCTTTTCCTTTAGAATGACAAGGCATGCCAGGGGAAAAAAAAAAGTTTGAAAGATTAATACATATGTAACCAACAAGTATTCTTCTACATAAGGACAGTACACTCAGTGAATAATGTGTGCATGCGTGGAATTCTAAATGTGGGTAGCAAGTCAACTCTTCATACCAGACTCTGGAATTTTCTAGGTGAAGGTCTTATCAGAGTCCTTTTAAATTTCTTTCAGGCTCAGCAGCATATCAATGAAGAAGGACACTACCCTGCATCACTGTTACGTGATCTGAATGTTTTCTGGGTTCTTTATATAGAAGATGGTTAAAGCCATAGAGTAGAACTGAGAAGTGAGATTTCTTTGAGCTTAAGACGTGTTGAAAGCATCAAAGAGAGAGATGAAGGACTCTCTCCAAAATTGGTGGAGATTGATTAATGCTCTAAACCAGGCACATTGCTTGTAAACTGAAAGGGCTAGGTCATGAAGAACTAGGAATAATGGAGGAAAATACTATCAATTTTTTTACCAGTTCTGAATGACTTTTGAATAAATAAGTCTGAGCTGCTTTGCTCTTTTCCAAGAATGACTTGATGTTTAAATCACCTTACTTCCCAGACCTCAAATAGTTCTTACAAAGTAGCTTTAAAACCGAAGATTCCTTTGTGTCATCATATACCTCAAGGAGAAACGTTTTCAACCATTAAATGAAATGAAAAATTAATTTGAAGTACATTTTTCAGTATATTTATTCCATCTAGAAGAATAGTAATTGGGATTGCTTTTTATGATCAGGCTTTTTATTTTATACTGCATGTTCTGCACAGATTTGTGTGATGAAATACAAACACATGAAATGCTTTGTATTATCCTACACATAAAAGATGTTCAGCACTGTGATCATAAACTAAAGTCTTATTTGATTAAGTTTTATTTCCATGTGACCAATCCTTCCCCATCTTCCTTTCCGTTTTCCCTCTCTTTCATCTACTTTTATCTCTTAAAATGTAGCAATGAGAAACTTTGCTTTAAGAAAAGAAAAACAAAACAAACCAAACCATAATAAAAGTGGAAAAAAGACTGTGAATGGATCAGTTAAGAAGACAATAGCTTCTGTAAGGATTTTTCTGTGCTTTTCCTGAAGAAGTCAGCATTGTGGAATCTAAGAGAGAATTAGGTAATAAAAGTTTCTGGTGAGTTTTTAAAGATGAAAAATGGTGAATGTTGCACTTGTTTCTAAGAAATGTGAAAATGAAGAAAAATAAGATATTTTCTGCAGTCACAATTAAACCATGTAACAGTGTGATCCTGGTCACTGAAACAGACTGTTGGATTAAGGTGGCAAACTAGTTTCGTTTGCTGACATTCACCTATGAAAGAAATATCTTCTGGTGGTGCTGGATGTGAGAGAAATGGCTTTGTATATTACCAACAACATGTTAACACCTCTTTTAGTTCCAAAGGATATAAGAGACTTGGCTGAAAAAGAGCATACTTTTCTTTCACATCACTGAAGCTTCCAACAAATGTATCAAAATATTTAGAGACTTATTTATGTTGAAACATAGTTGAAAAATTTCAACACAGCAGTGAAAGCACGGAGAAAATATGAAAAAGAGTTATGATCAAAGTATCATACTGATATGTTTAACTTTGTGAGAAATTACTCCATATATAAATTACTGGAGAATTATAATGAATATTTGCTTACAGTAAATTGCTCAATTTCTATACTGCACAATACAGGGAAGTATGAAAGAGATAACTCATCATTTGATCTTGAAGGTTGCGTAACCAAAGTTTTCAATCATTTTTCCACACTTGCCAAAACAGTTTCAGATTTGTCAGTTTGTCAGCACTGAATACTATGCCCCCCTTCAGATGATTATATTTTGCAGATGAAAAGATCTTAATATTTATTTCATAAATTGGAAGCTATATTTTTTCATTAAAATGGTACTTGCCCAGGGAGAGTTTTGGCAATGGAGTAAATGTCTTATCTCTCTCTCTCAGTAGAGGTTGTAGCCATGATTCAGAAGGTCATGTATTACCAAAAAAGACTACACAAAGCAATTCCCCTTTTTTACACTTTATAGATAAGGTACTTTCCAGTAAATATATTACATTTCAAGTGAATGAAAATATTTCATTAGGCAGCATGTAAAATATTCTAGATGAGTCACCGACACAGGTAATAACACCTAGTAAATTTCTAAGTAGACATTTATTTGAGGACATCTACATGAGCTAAAACAAAAAAGCTCTGCCAATCTTTGTGAGAAGAGTAGTAAATTAATGCATCACTGATATCTGGAAGAGATTACAACTGTAGAACCAAGTGTGGCTCTTAGATGCATTATGGGCTTCTCCCAAGCATTACCTTCTGAAACCATCCTGTATTATTAATTTTCACATTACTGTATGCATTATTGATCTTTCCTATATTGCAGGTCTTACATCCCAGCTTTTATGGAAATAAGTGTTAGAATTGCTTCTGCTACTGCGTGAATTAGACAGTATCTTACATGAAATGGATCGTTGCTCTATTGGTTTATTAACAGATTGAAGTTCTTATAAACAGAAAAAAAAATGCCCTTTAAACCAGATCCTGCATCTGACAGTAGTTATAGATGAAAAAGGATAATTTTAAGAGAATTAGCTGGTTTTTGTTCCTTAACTGACAACTTAGTTGTCACAGCAGAAAACCGAGGAATGAGATTTCAACAAAATATGATGAAAAAAAGAAAAGAAAATATTTTTTGTATTTTAAGAATTCTTCATCATATTATGAGGCTTTTTTCTTGTTTTAGAGTCTGTCTGATATCTAGTTTTGAAAAAATCCAGCATTTACCTTGTCTCATAAGGTACGAGGATGACTTTGTGAACATTAGGTTGAGATTTAGTGAATTTCATGTTTACACTTGATTAGAAGCCCAAGAGAAAAATTTACCAAATATATCTCTCTAATTAATTTATTTTAGAAAGATTTGCTATCTACCTATCATTAATTTATCTAACTTAAAAATATACAAGTTATCTGATTAGTTGGTTTTGTTTAGTGATAGATGTTGCTCTGAAGACAGCAAAAATACTTTAATAGATAAAATTATTCAGTCTCCAACTTTTGAGGCACTCTTTTTTTTTTTTTTTTTTTTTTTTTTTTGTAGGGGGGGCTCATGACCAGAGATGAATTTGAAGTTAAGTGCTTCCTGCTTTGAAAAAACCCAAACCGTCACACACTCAGTAAATGCAGACTATTCACTTTCTTCTGCGTTAACAGCCACGTGGCCAATGACACCTGACCATTGTGACACCAAGACCCATGGATCATTGTACATTCATATGTTGCATTTGCATGACCTTCTGAGACATGTAAGATGCCAGAGCATGAATGCACAGTTGAGAAATACTCATTTTATGGGACTATGAGACAACAACCTTGTGGACATGCTGATGTCTGCAGTGCAGCACCAGGGTCACTGGGGCATGCCTGGTTCTAGCACAGCAGGTTTGCACGTTGTGGTCACTTTATCCAGCACCGTCTGACATGCTGGGCTCTGGGACAGAGGGGTACAGCAGTCAAATGGGGTATGCTTCAATTTTATTACTATTTAGTTGAAAATCTGTGAAAAATCTCATTTCTTCCAGTTTCACCACCCTGTTTGACATCACTTCATATACAGCTTGATCTTTGTGTCTCTTGTTCTTCTCTTTCATTAAGTAATAGAGCGGCAGATAAATAAGAAATTTTTTTAAGAAATGGAAAAAAGTTAACCTCTGGGAGGTTATCTTCAAAGTTCAGTGAGCACCTGACTGTCTTCTGGTGAAACACCTCTACCAACAGATCAGTTTCCACTGCTGTGAGATTTGTCAGCTTCTTCAAAGTGCTAGATATGCTGGCCTTACAATGTCTCTAGGTAAACTCGTTCATTTGCACTTTCTCTCATTCTTCAACACTGTCCTGCCCAACTGTCTTCAGTTGGACTTGGTTTTACTTACTTCTGCAGTTAGCTGCTCTAACTTTACAAAAGATTACTTTGTCTCTGTCAACCATGAACTGCTTGTACCAGGCATGCATACATGCCATTTGCACAAGGAAAATTGTTCTCATGTGTGAACATTTGGAAATATTCCCTTTACTATTTTATCGTACATCTCTGAGACCGTGCTATATTCTGCATTAATTTTCCAAATGTAAGTTGAATAATCCAGGTGCTTCACAATGTAACAATGCAGTATTATTCCAGTCTCTTCTTTCAATAAATGTATTTTATTAAATACAACAAAAAATGTAAAATGTCTTTTTTCTTTGCTCAATAAAACTAGTATCAGAAGAGTTTATTTTATTTGACTTCAAAGGATTTTATTCAGAGCTTCAAATAATTCTAATTTAAAATATGAATGTAAGCCTTTAAAACCATTTTGTGATGTTAGTATTTAAATACAATTATGAAAAGATTTTGTTGGTCATTCTATGGTATAGTAATAAAAAGAGCAGTATATTCACAGTGCATATGTCAAGCCTTAATAGAGTGTTCATGAAGCTTTTGATAGACAGCAAAAGCAATTTCTTTTTTTAATTAGAGAGTTGGAATTGGTGTCATAATTCTATATTGTTCTGACTGATTATTGACATTTTTACTGTCTCGTGAAAATATGATAATAATAGGTTTAAAAGAAAAAGTTCTCAAGTGATTGAGAAGAGGACCTTGAGAATGCAGCCTTCAAACAAGTAGTACTGAACCATAAATTCAGTTGATTTCAGCTTCAGCTAAAATCAGGAGTTAACTCTAGACTTTATATTAAGTTCCGTGAAGAATTCATGATCAAGCTGAATCTAGGGACAGAATTCTAATTTGCTTCATCTGTGTTCGGGTCCCCTTTTCCTTCCTGCGTATCAGTTGAAAGAGAATGTAATATAGTCATCATTTATTTCTAGATTACTATTTCTGCAGTACTCTTCAATTCAGTGCAATGTTAGAGTAAGTAATGTGAAACTTGGTTTATTGGGTGGGGGTTTTCTGTTTTAAGACAACCATTTGGAATTACACTTGTGTTTTATTGCAAGAAGTCTTGTTCAAACTTTGTCTTTAAAAAAACAAACAAATGAGTTTTTAAGTTATACCTAAATAAAGAGGGTATTTTTCTTTTCTTTGTCCTCCTTAATTAATTAGTTAATTAATACAGGAATTTCAAAAACATAGTTTCAGGTTTTTTACTCTGAGTCAGAGAGAATGAGGATTAGAACCTGGGTTTCTTTCAACAATTCATCAATTTTTTTTTCCTCGTATTCTTGTTTTTATATTGTGTGCTCTTTCCATCAAACTGTTCTTGCTTTTGGCCTTTTCATTTTGTATAGCATTCTAATAATTACACTAAGCAATAATCAGAAAAAAGAACTAACTTAATATTCTGGTGATTAAGAAATTCCCACAGGTATGGAAATGATTGTTCAAACTGGCATACTAAAACAGGCAGACAACTCTTTGAAATGAGAGTTCCTTGCAGGACAGTTTACTGTTAATTTCTAAAGTTGTTTCATTTTTGTGCTGATTACAAATATAAAGTTTGTAATCTCTTTTTTTTTTTCCTTTTTTAAATTTTGTGCCTTATTCTCCCTTTTGAAACAAAAGTCTTGGATTTTAGAGCTACCTCAGGATACGGCCAATGGGTGTTCTAGATGTACTTGTTGTTTCCTATGGTCATGAACTGCTTTATGTTACAACATGTACTTAAATCAAAAAAAGAAACCACTAAACCCTTTAATATGCCTACTTTAAGTGGTTTTCCTGTTTAGCAAAACTTCCTTTATCCTTTTCATACTTTTCCTTAGAAACAGTTTTCTCTGACTTGCCCAGTATACCTGACAATGGCTATGAAAACAAAAGTGTTGGACTTGGTGATCTCAGAGGTCCTTTCCAACCCGGCTGATTCTGTGATTCTATGATTCTGTGAAAACCAGGGTGGGACTAATCACTGTTTACCTGTGCTTCTGCTGTCATTAGGTAGTGTGTTATACTCACCCATCCATGTTTCTCCAAGTGCTGAATTCTTTTATTTATCCCCAGAGAGCTAAGAATAATAAATCAACTAGTTTACTAATCATGATTGTGACATTTGAATGAGGCCTCAGTGAATTAAAGGTCACTGGTAATAAACAACTCATCTTGCGTTGTTAAATATTTCCATTTTTTCATGATGACACTTGAATAATGAGAACAATAAGTACTTTCCAATAATCCAGAAGCCTTATTTTTCAGATTTTCTTTTTGGAAAAATATTGAAATTCTTTTTACCTTCATATGCATTGTTATGTCAGTGTACCTGCCCTTCAGGGCAGCAAGAAAACAAGCATATAAGGAGCAATGAAAACAGCTTCCAGAGCAGCAGCCATTGGAAAGAAAATGGCTTATGCTGCCAGAGGGAAGTATTTGGATTACTTGGTTCTTCATTGTTGGGAGTTGGGGTATTTTGTTTGGGTTTTGTTTTGTTATGTTTTGCTTTTGAGAAAAGTACTTGCACTCAAGAATGAACAAATTGTATGAATATAGCACCTGCTGGCAAGTTGACAGTGGGATGTAGCTCTACAGGCAGAGCTCAGATAAGGAGAAAAAAATGCAATAAGACTTTCTGTTGAGGTGTTTTTGTTTGCTTAGAATTCTGTGCATGTCTGGTTTTGTTTCAGTTTGTAGGAGGCTTATTTTATGTAACAGAACTTCTGCCTGAGGAATCAAAGATCATAGAGTAATGAAACTTATAGATCATTTGTGATAGGAAGAAAAATCACTGAGTTCAGAGCCTCAAATTGCCTTGTTTTCCAAGCTGTGGGTGGAAAACAATAGGCATTTCTAACCTTTCTTTATCAGCAAAATGAAGAGATGAAAATCAGCTTCTGACAGCACTGAGGAAAGCCAATTTAGTGGTTTGGCTCTCCAATTCCTGTAAGGTATTTCATCTTGCTGTTGCTGCAAATACCCCAGTCTTCTTGGAAAGCTAAAAATAGTTTGTTAGTTGTTGGTTTTAAGCTACCTAATTTAATTTTTTATTAGAATTTTTGCTTCCTGCAATACATGATCAAACTGGAATTACTAAAACGAATTGTCTTCCAGGTATCAACCATTTTATGTCATCACTGTCTTGCTATCCTGCCTCACATAGAATCATAGAATCATAGAATCATAGAATCATAGAATCATAGAATCATAGAATCACAGAATCATAGAATAGATTGGGTTGGAAAAGACCTCCAAGATCATCAAGTCCAACCCCTGATCCAACTCCAATTACTATAGCATGGCACTAAGGGTCACATCCAATCTCTGCTTAAAAACCTCCAGGGATGGTGAATCCACCACCTCTCTGGGTAGGCCATTCCAATGCCTGATTACCCTCTCTGTAAAGAATTTCTTCCTAACATCTAATCTAAACCTCCCCTGGCAGAGCTTGAGCCCATGTCCCCTTGTCCTATTGTTGGTTGCCTGGGAGAAGAGACCAACCCCCACCTGGCTATAACCTCCCTTCAGGTAGTTGAAGAGAGTGATGAGGTCACCTCTGAGCCTTCTCTTCTCCAGACTAAACAACCCCAGCTCCCTCAGCTTCTCCTCATAGGACTTGTGCTCAAGTCCCTTCACCAGCCTCGTTGCTCTTCTCTGGACCCGCTCCAGCACCTCAATATCCTTCCTGAACTGAGGGGCCCAGAACTGAACACAATACTCAAGGTGTGGTCTCACCAATGCAGAGTACAGGGGAAGGATCAC
>NW_020955849.1:86659-129600 GCF_003031625.1 Empidonax traillii
AGCCAGTTCCTGACCCAGCACAGAGTGCCCCTGTCCAAGCCATGGGCTGCCAGCTTTTCCAGGAGTATATTATGGGAGACAGTGTCAAAGGCTTTGCTGAAGTCCAGATAGACACATCCACAGCCTTCCCCTCATCCACCAGGCAGGTCACCTGATCGTAAAAGGAGATCAGGTTGGTCAACATGAACTATTCCTTTTTTTTTTTCAATTCATGTAGTTCAAAGTAGCTTTAAAGTGTTCTTTTCTTACCTGTTTTCGTATCTGTTTTTTTCTTTTCTTACCTGTTCACTCAAATCATCAATATGTTTCATCTCTAAATGAAATTTACCATCAGAACAGATGGTAAATTCAGCTCAGGCAGCTGAAATCATCATCAATACGCAGAAACAGTTGTGCACACAGAAAGAGTCTCTGCACTGAGTGGGACAGGTCAGTAGCATGGATGGCTGTGAAAAGGAATAACTATTGCAAGGAAATTGAGATGTACCTGTAAGTTGCTCCAGTGCAGCCTCTTACCTTCCTGCTGCATGAAATGAGGACAAATTGTGTATGATGTTGAGGGCTGAGGGATCAGTGAGGAGCACCAGGGTACACCCTGTAGAGCTGTAAGAAGATAGCTGCTTAGATAACTTATTTCACTTTCTTGTTCATAGTAATGGAATTTGAAGATGAAGACCATCCGGGAGGCCAATGCAGAGCGATGGTATACTGTAGTAGTATGCAGGATTACCTCTAGAAAGGGAAATATTGTGGAATTCAGGGCTCCATGAAATTAATAGTGTCCTATTTTAACATGTCAGTGTTACCTTGAGTTGCCGATGACACAGTTCGTTAGCTATTTAGATTCTCAAGCCCACAGAATTACACTTTCAAAGCAACACAGATCCCCAAAATTCTGAAAGAATCTATGCATAATCCACCCTAAAGATACTCTTACTTTCTATAATGCACTTGGATTTAGAATAAAAGCTTGTATATTCTGAAATTTAATGAAAAATACCTAGAGTATCCATAGCTCCTTGTTAAAAAAAGATATTTATGTGTTTATTTGACTGGATTTTTCTGGATTTTTGCTAACATCTGTGTTTTCTACACCATTCAAAATAATTGAAGAAAAGAAAGGGAGGAATAGAAAAAAAAAGGCAAATTTTTTTCATAAATATTACTTTTTATCCATGCTTAGAAAAAGTATTTATGCTTTTCAAGAACCACTGAAACAGCAATATTGGAAACTGTTCTACAGAAGAAGAGCTTTCCATTCTGTTTGGTAATTTTTCTTCTCTTTTTCTTTTCCCTGACAGACTACCAGTGCATGACCTTTGCCTGAAAATAAAGTTATGTCTTAGTCAGAATTAATAGATTGCATTCGATCATGTTGTCTCCTCTTTCATGATAAAATCCTAGTTCTCCAGAGATATCTCCTTCATCCTGAACTGTAGAAGTTTAGTGTTTTCTGACAGTGACTGTCTTACTCCCTGTGATGATTTGTGGAGCAAATGGTACTCTGATTGCAAACATAGTATTTTGAAAGTTTACTGAAGACCTTTATAGAAGCAAATTTTACTTATGTTCTTCATCTGATTTAGCTAGCACTTCGTATTCCGTTCTTGAGAAAACAAGAACAATGTGTTATGGAGATACAGAGTATTTTTTTGTAGACATTTCATGCAATTTGTACCTTAGTATATTTCTGGGAGTTGGTGTTGACTAGCGATGAGATGGCAGACTTTTAGTCTACTGTTTTAATCAGGTTTATATAAGTATATTAGGATTCTGATTCCGTTGTCCTGCACTTTTAAAAGAACTTTTCTCTTAGGAAATGTTCTTTCTCCAACAGGACACTCAGTCTTGCCAGTTCTGTGAGTCTTTACTTTCTACTAGTAGGCTTATGGTAATATTCTCTGTAAGTTGCGTGTTGTTTGGCACCAGTAATCAAGATTTAGTATTTCCGTGTTGAAATAGGAGAGTTTTAGATATAGATGCTCAAATTTGTGAATCGCTCTTCCAATTATTGAGCAGGGAGTTTTTATAACTATTAATTAAACTTATGTCCTTAAAAAAATTACAGTAGTTTAGACATATTTTTTCCTCTCTCTACTCTATTAGTATCATGATATGGTAATTGTAGGGTATCTGAATCAAAAGTCATCAATTAAACAGCACTGTGAAAATGCTTCATCTGAGCAAACAATATGTTCATGTTGCTAAGACATTGTTCTCTGTGTTTCAGACTGTTAATTACATTAATTACCAAAGATCAGTTTGCAGTTGAAATCCTGATTGTCAAATCTAATTTGGTATTAACTGCTGACAGCTCTGATGGTATAATCTGGTAACTGCAAATAATGTTTTTACTCTCTTTCTATAATAGGACATTTTAACAATATCATTGGATGTCTGTTGTAAAGTATATAGATTGAGTATTGCAGCAGTGATATTAACTGTTCTGTGTTGCTTGCAAAATCTGTGGATTTATTCTGGAAACTTTGGATACTTTAATATTAACATCTACTCATCACAGAACATCTAATACTGACCATTTTTCTGGAGTAATAATCTTATTTTTGTAGAGTTGGATTACGATTAACTTTTCAATGTTGTTGATGAGCACTGAAAAGTGTTTTTCAGGAAAAAAACAAAACATATCTCTTGACTGATTCAAGGGATCTGTCTGATTCCCTGTGAATGTGTCTCTCTCTGCAAAGTTAAAATAGGCTTTCACTATTTGTGAAATGGGCTTCCTTCAGAGATCTCTCAAACACTGGAGACACACAAACTTATTAACCTGGGGAAGACCTAAAACTAGTTAACATGTGTCCCTATGATGGTCTCTCATTTGAGAATTAAAAGTATATGGGACTATCTCTCCTCCTTTGGCATGGAAATACACTTTGAAATTCAAATTAAAATGTATTCCTGCAAGAAAAGATTTTATCATTACGGACTGAGTGCCTAAAACAAAGATTTTACTGAATAACATTTGTGAGAAAACAACATGACATAAACACAGGAGTAGGAATACAACATAAGACTCGCCAGCCAGTGTCAAATCAATATTACATATAGTCAACTACTGTATCTCTGGCAGCGACAAGCAGCTAGTGATTATGGAGGAATACAAGAAAAGAGCATGGACAAAGGGATCTTCCTCATACATTGTCACAACTTCTTCATACGTCATTAGGTTTCTATGAAAAAAGTCCATCGTATTAGTAGTCATTGATATTGTTGTCCCTGTGAATTTGAACACATTTCTGTTTTGACCTCCAAAACATCTTGTGGCAATGAGACCTATATAAGCAATCTTAAATTTAATCTGTGTCTGCTGAAGTAGCTTCATTGTTTCAGTGCTTTCTATTTCAGCTTCATAACTAGGATAAACCCAGTATGGGACTAATCTGTTTTTGTGAGATTGTGAAATCCATTTTTTAAATTCCAGGATTTGATATATATGGTTTAGCATATGTGTTATAACACCACAAATACTTAGGATGATCTAATACTTAATAAATCAGAGGCATGAATAAATAATTTTCTGAAGTTGAAATATCTTTAAAACAGAAAGGGAATAGTAGTTAGGACCTTAGATTCTCATAAAATGTTGTTTCTACTTCTTGACTCAAGTGTGTGTTCTCTGAGTATTTTACAACATTTGTATATAATTTCTTCTTTTTCTTTTAGAAAAATATTTCTAAGTATTGAACGCCTAACAAGTATAAAAAAAGAGAGGAAGGTCTGTAGAGAATTGCATAACTTCCATGCTATATGGTTGGAAAGGTGTTACTCAATGAAAATGAATCTGCTGGAAAAGAAATCTTACACGTCAAAGTGTAAAAAAAGGAAGCAAGAAACCTAGATGAAAGTGCATCCGTTATATTCTTTCATTCAGTGTTTCATAATGAAAAGAAAAAGCAAAAGTATTTCTTGCTATAACTAGAAACTTGTACAATTGCATTGCTTTAGCCATGAATAATTGTGTTTTCATCTTGTATTCTGTATACTTGCTCTTGAAGGAAGTAAATAAACACAAAATATATGAACATATCTCTAAGGGTATGGCACATGCATTTGAGGTTAAATTCCCTCTGTTGATGATGTGGTTAGTTTTATTCCACTGTGAGTTTCGTGGGGCAGCAGGGCACCTACCCAAATTCCTGAGCTGCTCTCAGTGTTAACAGCAGAAATGCTGTTCATCCTGTCCAAAGTTGTATGTAGCTCTGCACAGGTGAACTTTTCATGAAAGGTTGATGTATGTGTGTGTAGCAATATCGTCCTCTGAATTTCAAACTAATCATATGAAATTATCTCAGTTTTAGTACTTAGTTTTTCTCTTATAATTTGTGAGGGTTTTTTTCCAAACATCTTTTTTGAATACTAAATGATAATAGATGAATAAAAAAGAGTTGGGAGAGCTTCTTATAGACTCACACAAACAAAGCATAAAATTCATATAGTCAGTTCAGGGAGGAATTTATCAAAAACATGTTCAAGACCTCTGGCTCATGTCTGTGTTAATCTACTCCTTTCTGAGTATTTCATAGATCAAGGCTGGGTTTTGTATTCTTGACATATCTTGTATATCTTGACAATACAAATTCTCAATTTGTATTGTCATTGTTGTTATTATGTTTAGATTCTGATTCTAATTAGAGATCACAGCAGCAGAAAGGAATTGGAATAATTCCTGATTTTATTGCTTTGAGGACAGATTATCTCATTTTTAAATGGAAAGCCACTTACATGAATTCATGGTTCTAAGAAAAATAAAAGATTAATTTTAACACAGTATGTTTTAGGTGTTTTCTAAATCAAGATGAGATCTTTTTAAATTAAAATTTAGCTTTAAATAGCTATCAAAATTCATTTAAAAGATTCTGTCAAATACAGCACATAATTGCTGTCATAGAATAATAGTTGATAAGTAGTAAAATGAAAATATTATGTCCACCTGCCACTAGGTTCTTTGGTTTCCTATTAATTTAGGCTAAAAACCATCTTAGCATAGGTTCAAAAGAAGATTTAAGTTCTGTGAAGTGTTAGTTGTGATTTCATGTCTTATTACTGGCAGTATGTATTGGTTTTGAGTTCTTCTTGAACATGACACTGCATGTATGGAAAAGGAGCTTCTTTCAGGCACAGCAGCAGCACAGCTGAGATATCCTCCACCTTAAATTTTATTAAACATCATACATGTGCAATTCAATGGCTGGAATGCCATTCTGTGGATACTATTTAAATAATTTTTTTTTGTCTTTTCATGTGCTTTTTATCTTACTTTTTATTCCTTCAGTTATATTTCAACATGAAGAAGAGTTGATTGAATATTCTTCAACAAAAAAAAATTCTAGTACTATATTATCCTAAAATCAAGCCTCTATAAAGAAAAGAACTATCATCTGAACTACCTCATATCAGAGAATTGCTCTTCTCTGGAGCAGAAAAAATATAATAAGCACTATTGTTTCCGATACAGGAAAAAACCTCAAAGATGACTATTTCAATGGAACCACAAATGGGGAATAATGGGAATACCATTAGCCATAAAAGTACCTATTACTGATAACATTTCAAGCTGGACAGGATATTTTAAAGATTAATTCCCAAATCTACATGCTCTTCATTTTGTCTAACTCCATTAGTGCAATCAAATATATTCCTGAGAGTTCTGAACAGGGAGGAAAACTAAAATTGTTACGGTATGCCGCTGTAAAAACGTACTGAAAAGCTTTTTTTCATGAATGTCATGGGTTCATGTGGCTGAATTTTTGGTAATAGGGGGACATAGAGATGATTTCAATTAGAAGCTACTAGAAGCTTTTGCTATTCTATGAAAAAAGCCAATGATAGCCAGCTCCAAAGATGGACTTCTTACTACTAGCCAATGATATTCACTTTTGTGATAACATATTTAACAACGGAGGAAGAGAAAGAGTGTGGAGCAGAAGAAATTACAGCCCAGAGGAGAGCAGAGGAAAACATGAGTTAGCAATGTAGACTCCAAGTTCAATGTAGAAGGAAGGGGGAAGGAAAAGGTCCAGAGTCCTCCCTCTCCCCTTTGTGCAGGGTGAAGACTGAAAGCCGAGACCCCTGCTGCCTGTGGAAGACAGTTGGGGTGCAGAGACTCTCCTCTGCAGCTCATGAAGGAGCTGACACTAGAACAGGAGTGCATGAAGATGTGACCCTGTGGGAGACCTAAGATAAGGCAGAGTCCTGCTGGAGACCTGTGGCCCATGGAGAGAGAAACCTACGCTGGAGCAAGTTATCCCAAATAGGACGTGTGGTCCTGTGGGGGAATCCACACTAGTGCAACTCATTTGTGACCCAAGAGACAGCAGATTATGGAAGAACTGTGGCCCAAGGGATGGACCTACACAGGAGAGGTCTATCAAGAACTGTCTTCTGTGGGAAGGGACCCCACAAGAAACAGGGGAAGGACTCAAAGCCATTACCCCCTATAATTGTGGTGATGACCATGGTGAAGGAAGTTGTCCCCTTGCAGTCCATGGAGGCCATCAGAGCTCAGAGGGAGAGAGACTTCTGCATCCGATGGAAAAGTGCCCCCCCAGGACAGTGAACTGGAAAGAGTTCCTGTCTAAGAGATGGATTTTAACAGAGGAAGAAGCAGCCATTGGCTGTGACTTTACCCCTTTTCTCATCTTCCTGCGTGGCTGAGGGAAGAGGGGAATGGAAGAAAGGTGTTGTGTTTTAAGACTGATTTATTCTTTTACTCTTTTAGTTCTTATTCTATTAGCAATAATTTAGTTTTTAGTTTAAATTTATTATCAATAAATTTAAATTCTATTCACTTTGTTTGCCAGTGAAAATTAACTAGTAAGCAAGTCTCCCAGTTCTTATCCCTACTGAGGAATTCTCTAACAGTTTTTTTTCCCTCTTTCCTCTGAGAAGAGCAGGGAGGGAGGAGGGTGGAAAGCAGTTTTCAGTAAGTGTTTAAAATCCAGCCAGGGTCAAAACCCCGATAAGAAATTATACTGAAAATAATATCTCGAAATAAATAAAGTTTTTCCTAATTTTTTTAAAAACTGGATTTGGTTTAGAAGTAACTATTTTATAAAAGCATATAGGTAGTAAAGTATTTATTTTTAATGTATCACAAGCTAATTAACCTTATTTTTTTAAGTTTATCATATTTTTATTAGTAAATTTATTGTTATTTTCCACTAGATATTGTGACTTCCGGTGCCTGAAACAAATTTCTTGTTCCCTTTGAAAGAGTTACTGAGAGTGTCTTACTTTATAATTGTAATAAAAATATTAACACATAAAAAAGACAAAAAGAACTGCTATCTGTTCCAACCCTGAGATTATCTCAGATGTTAAGAGCATGTTGCTAATAACACCAAGGTCTTGGGTTTGATCCTGATATGGGCCATCCGCTTAGGATTTGGACTCGATGATCCTCGTGGGTCTCTTCCAACTCAGAATATTCTGTGAGTGTTCTATGAATTAATAATGCAATCTCCCTTTCTATAATATATACTTCAAAGTAGAAAAAAAAAAAGATAATTTGTCTGGATTTGAGGATTGTCAGTTTAGCTTTGTACATTTCAAACATGTGAAAAAGGCAGAGGAAAAACCTAAACTTTAGAACCCAACTACTTAAATCAGTTAAAGGAATAGGTCAGGAAGGAAAGAAGCATCTCCATGAAGAAATCATATAACATTTAAATGGAGAAATCTATTTCTATTGGGACAGGGGAAAAAACAACAACATTGCCACACAAACTTTAAATCTCATGCCTACACATGCGTATAATAAAATAAACTGCCTAATTCAATAGATGTGAGAGTCACAGCTCCTCAGGGGCACTGATGCATTGCTTTAGTTATAGATTTATTGAAGCTTCTAATGAGAGGCCAATCTCAAGGGAAAAAAGAAGCATTATGAGGTACCACTTCAGAAGATGTGTGGATTTATGGAGTTACATTGAGTAGAACATGTAAGCAAAACATTAACTGGTTCTCACTTTGATTTTTTTAGGGTTTGCTTGTTTGTTTCTTTTAAATTCATAATAGAAAACCAGCAAATTTTATTCCACAGTGAAAAAGTCTGATTTTCTGCGTTCATAGTAGCCAAAGAAAATTCCTTATCATGTTATCAGTTCAAGAGGCTGGCTGCAGTGTTTGCTGCCACAAAAACAGGTTGCAGCTACTTCATTATGTCCCTGTTCCTATGGTGCACAACCATTACAAATTCTATTTGAAAAAGATAACCTAAAGCATAGTGTTTGGCATAATGATTTTTTGTTGCCTAAATTTTTTCTCTTTAATTGTAAATGTAGTTTTAGAGAATTTTAGATGAACACCTGCTTAACACCTGGGTTTCTCTACATAGAGATGGAGACTGAGGGTGGAAAACATGTATCTATAATAAGGCCTTTCAGTAATTGCTGTAACTGAAGGATTAACATGGCACACACATCCTTTGGCTTCAACCACCTTTCTTAGCCATCTATAATTTGAACAGTCCAGTTCTCACATTAAAGTTCTTCACTTTGAAGCACTCAATTAATCTCTTGTTTTTAGGAAATGGGAGCTATTTCTAAAAGTTAATCATGTCTCCAGGCTCTGGAATTTTATGAACTTTTATCACTTGACACTGAAATTTGCCTGAAATATTCATGAGTGTTTTCATATTTTCATACGAAGCAATGTGTTAGGTGTTTTTGCTGTTAGACATTGCTGAGTTAGTTTGGATTTTTTATACTAGTATAAAGACACAGGAATCTCCCCCAGTGAAAAAAGAAGGCATTTATTGAGATAAATTGTCTTTTTTATAGTAGTCTGATTGTTTCTGTATTAAAAAGAAAAAGATTTTTTGCTCATATGCAATTGTAAGCTAAACTAAACAAGATGCACTAGATGCGAGATAAGAAGTTTGACCTCATTGGATACAGATAATAGCCTTTTTAAAATATAATAACAGATTAAATGAAACTTGACTGTATATGTAATATGTATATATATATAATATATATATAGTATGTATATATATATATATATGTAGTATGTGTATATATATATATATATATAGTATGTATATATATATATACAAACAGTGTTTGAAGTGCAGCCACATGATCATTTTTCCCAGCGTTTTGGTTTACTTTGGTTATGGTTTGGGTTTTTTGTTTTTGGGGGTTTTTTTTGGAATTTTAGCCATGACTGGAAACATGTTCTGGGTGGGGTTTTTTATTTATTTCCATAAGGGAACATAACCTATTCATTGTGTCTGTTGGAACTCCACAACAAGTGTTGCTTCCATGAAGTTCCTGCAAATGCTGAAGGGAAGTCTTGTTCAAAGCAGAATGGTTGAGCTGTAATATTTGGTAATGATCATCAATGGGGGGAACCCTAGAACAAAACCTAAAATTTCTGAAGGTTATCTGACTTGTAGGAAAGGCAGTTTCGACATCTGACTATTGTCAAGAGCGTCCCTGTTATCTCACTAAGAATTCCTTGCTTTGTCAGGAAGGGGTTCTTGGCTGTACACTGCCCTCATGATTTTTGAATTCAATAATGTTTGGGTACCCCTACCCCATTTCAAGCTTTTGCTTCAGCTTTTTCCATTCAGCTTATTAGCAGTATGTTTCCCCTATATAAGTCAGTTTTGAAATCAAATCCTGACTTTCTCCACCTCCTTGGATAAACATATTTAGTTCCCTAAGTGATTGCAGCAGCTGTGGAAAAAATACGCATGATTGACTGCACGATAAAACAGTTAGTAACGATCAACATTTTAAAAGTATTTAAATTAATTTGCTTATTTCAAGCTATAATAAATCAAAAATGTCCTTAGCTTATCAGAAGGCAAGGGTCTTCATTAGAATAGCATTGATATAGGAAAGTAATGCAAGACAAAAGGAGGAGTTATCAGATATAGATAAAGCATTTCAGTAGTGTCATGTTATTACTTAGTTTAATTATTTTTTTATCTCTGTAAGACAATTGCTTGGGAAGTGGAAGTGATAAGTACAAAATTATTATGAATTTTTTGCATCCAAGTTTCAGATTAGTTTGCTTGAATTCCTGTCAATTTGAGACAATCTTGTTGAGTGCTATAGCCTAACTTTTAATTTAAAAGAATATTATTATTAATTCAGTTACAATAATGCTAAAACTTGCAGTTTAATTCACTCTATTCAGTTAAAAGGAGATAAATACAAACTTTCAAAGGATTTACCCCTTTTTCTGATGTTCTCATCACCCTTGCCCTGCCCTTTGGTCTCCAAAGGCTCACTCTGAAGGACTGAAAAAGTTCTGCAGGCCAAGAGGACTTCCTTTGTGATTTTCTCCAGGTATGAAATTCAGGTTCACAGGCCTGTAGGTTTCACTGATTATTCTTCTGACCATTTCTAAAGATGGTTGCAACACAAATCTTTCTTTAATAATTCCTGTGTCTCTGGTTCTTGTGGCCATGTCAGGGATGGCTCCCTTGCCTTAATCACTGGCTAGATTCCACAGTTATCCCAGAGCACTTCATGCACAGCGAGACAGAATGGATGTTTGACTGCAGAGCTGGAGGCAGCATGCAGCAAACACTGTGTGCCAGGGCCAGTGGTAAGGGAGGAAAGAAATGCTGAGGAAAAGAGTGCTTCATTACTGTATTGCCATGGACAAGTTGCCAGTGGATGAGCAACACACTCAATTAAACACTTGGCCAAAACTCTGTGAAGTCAGTATTCATGTTTGAATTACAGGTGGCTTCAGGTAGATGTGGGAACATCTCAGTTTAATCAAGCACATTAATATGTTATTTGTAGGTGTCCGAGTGGCTTCCCTAGCCAGTGGATTCCTTGAAATGTCCCGTTATGGTGAGATACCTAACATTAAAGACTGCAGCTACTGGCCAGAAACTGTCCATGTGGAAGACTTGGAGATTCTTTTTGTGAGAGACTAAGAGTTTAAAATCTATTTTTAAAAATCTATTTTAACTAACTTAATTTTATTTCAAATAATTTTCTGTCCAAAATCTGTAGCACATAATGAATTTCTGCAGAGCAATCACTTTCCCCTTGGTCTTAATTTTGTTAGGCTCCCTTAGTTTTCTTATGTGAAAAGCCCCTGTAATTCTATTAATGTGTTACTAGCTTTTCTGGGCTCTTATTTGAGTTTAAATGCATTGAGCAGATTGACCAGCACTGCACAGATTATTCTAGATAAAAGACTAATTAATGAATGATCATCAATGTTTTGTATAGAGATTTGGATTTTTTTTTCTTTTTTCTTTCTTACTGGTATACTTCATTCTTCATTTAAAGCATCTTTAAATATAATAAGTAAAATATCTTTTAAATAAAAACTGCAGATAAGATGAAAATTGATTGTGAGCACAGTAGAAGGAAATTGTAAATGGATGACCAATGAGAGTACTCTCAGGTTATACTCAGGTAGACTAATGTGTTATTCCTTCATACATAGAGAAAATTACACATTTTTATTTCTCTTGCAAATCATCACTGAAATGAGGCTTAAAATACTTCTAGATAGTTGCCAGGTTTTTGCTCAGTTCATATCAGAAGAAGAAAGTGAAGAATGACCTGCTTTGGGGTAGCTGGTTTCTACTTAATGGTCTGGGTTTGTCTCTCTGCTTCTGTGTATTCAACTTATTTCCTCAGAATTTCAGCCTAGGTATCAAAACAAGCAATGTGATTATTGATTTGATACTCTGCTGATATGTAACGGTGTGCTGTCATCAAGACCAACAGCTTTGCATATGTGCGTCTCACAAGGCTGTATATTTCAAGACAGTTTGTTGTGTATCAGAATAGTGTATATCAGCTTGAAAGAAGATTAATCATTTCAGCAAATGATTTACTTTCCACAGTCAGACCACTATCCTACTTATAGATACACTTAAATATCCCGTAGTGTCTGAATAATGATGTCTGAAACTGACTATAGGAGGAAGTAGAAGGCTTTAGGTTCTATTTTCATTATTCTTGCTCTTTTCTCAGAAATGTCTACATTACTTGAGCTGACTGTGTGTGAACTGTAAAAAATCTGTATTTGGCTAAGGACAATCATGCAAGACAATTATTTTTTTCTGTTTGCATAAATGAACTACAGACTTATTCAAAGTCCTTGTCCTGCCTCTGTTATGTATCTTTTTGTTACAGTTTGTCAGTTTTGTAATTTTTAAAATAAAACACAGACCTTTCCTTTCTTTTCAGTAATGACATTTCTTTTGCAAAAAGAAATCAGGACCTTTTGAAATCAATACCACTCTGTCCTATGAACATAGTAACATTTAGCATCTCTATTTGTAAATAGTGGTTGCTTTTTGTAATTAGACAGATAAAAAAGGAATGCTAGTTACACTACAAAGCTATGCTGTACAACACTGTTGATTTAGAAGAACTTCAGTACCACTGACTTCAGAAATGAAGCAGCTGCAATAAGCAAATAGTTATTTGAAGAGAAATTGGGACTAATGAATTGAACAGATTCCTTAGGGCATATTCAAAAAGTCTACAGGTGTTAAATTTAGAACTAATTAAACCTTGAAGTAATATCTAAAGAAGTTCTTTGGACTTTCTCCTAATCAAATGATAACTACTCTAATCCTGTTGTGGTTCAAAAGTTACCTTTAACAAGTTCAAAATTTCCGTCCCTAAAATACTTGGAAAAAGAACTTTAGATGTGATAAATTGGCAAGTGAAAGACACTTAAAGATTGGGAGAAGATAAGCCACACTTATTTTGACTTTAGAAATAAAATTTATTTCAAACTTTGTCTTCAAATATCTATGAATGTGTAAACCAGATATTTTATTAATGGACTTTACAGGGAATTAATTTAGGTTATTTAGGTTCCTAAAATGGGTTGTGTTGTTTTTTACTTTATATTTGACTTAATTTTTTAAAATTATTAATTCTAGATTATTTCAAAGATCATTTAACAGCCATGTAAATTAACCTGTTAATGAAAATGCATTATGGTTAGGGTTCAGAGAGGCACTCACAGGACCTAAGCCTCAGATAAACCTCAGCCTCACATCCAAGGTTTTGGGTCAAGAAACCCACAAATCCTACAGCTCCAGGGACTCCAGTAAAAAATACATTTTTACATTTGAAGCTTAAGTGCTGTGGGTGGCACAGATGAGAAAGGTTTGGAGGGACCAATGTTGGTACAGTGCCACTGTCCCTTTGGCATGCCTTCTGCTACCCCAGTGTCCCATGTGATGGCAAAAACAGCTGCTGCAATATCCCCTCCCTTTCATCCCACACAGAGAGTATCAAAGAATGTAGTTCAGGAAGGCTTCTTGCTTTGGAGATACCCTAACTCATATATATATATATAAAACTCCTATATAATTCTCCTAGGGAGAATTCTATATGAGCTTTATCTTACTGCATTGGTTTTGGAAGTGCATTAAAGTAGCCATTGGTGTCTGTTGAATACGTAAGAAAATACTGGTATTCAGATTAACCTGTTTTGCAGATGTAGACTGCCAGTATTTTTGAATAGATGTAAGAAACTGTGACACTCAAAAAGACAGTTATATGAACATAACGTTTCTTGAGATATACTATTTTTTTAACTAGAGGAAAATAAGGATACTGAAAGTATAGATTTGGGACCAGTAAACAGCACATTACTTCTTCCAGCCTTCAGATTTTGGCTGGAAAGGTAAGAATCTTCTTAGGTAAATAGAGGCTGTCTTAAACAAAGTTTCAGATATAAAATAGTTATTAATAAAGTTGAGGTCATAGTTCCAGAAACTGGTTTGAGATTATATTTTAAAAAATAAATCTGTCTTAGGCAGAAAGAATTTCATTGGTTACATGTGATTTTTTTGTTTGTTTATTTCTTTCCTAAGGGAAGAAATAAATTATTGGAGCTAAAATTATCAATTGATTTATTTGTGCAATAGCCAGTATTTGTTACATAAGACTGTATGAAAGAATTTTTACACATCTAAATCTTGTGTCTAAGGAGCTTTGGAGTAACGATAATCTGCTCTGTGTACAAACTAGTTCTATGTTTAGTCAAGCAGCTGAAGAGCTGCCAACTGCCATTGAAACCTGTTAATTGGAAGTTAAGAATAGGAATACTTGCCAAAACTTACCCTTGTGTTTTTTCCCCTTTGTATCAAAATTGGAAATAAAATGAAAAAATTATTATAAATTGCTGATTTTCAACAAATATTCTTCAGTGATGAGTCACAAAATTTAAAAGTGATCAGAACTGAGCAAAGCAACAGCAATAAATCCAACAGCAATTTTTGCTGTTATTCTGAGAAAGGGGGCCTTTGCTGCTATTCTATTAATTTTTTTTCACAAGGTTTTGGTTTTTGGTTAGTAGATTGGGCTTTTTTTGTAGTTTTGGTTTTTTGTTCCTTTTTTTTCCAGTTTTTTTTCTTTTTATCAATAGCGTTTTCTAGCAAAGAACACTTCTAAAAGAAATTATCTCACCCAGCAGACTATTTTTCTACTAAGTAATGATCCAGGCAAAGTAATTCATTAGTTCTACTCTGACTCAGCCTTACATATAATCAGATGAATCATAGGTATTGATGAGAATGTCTTGCATGTCTTTCTCAAAGGCCATGATGTTACTTGAATTTCAGTCATTCACAAATTGGGATCATTGATATTTTCTTCGTGAGACTTTAAAATGTAGAATGCAAGCTATTGAGGTTAGTTAACTATTGTTATATTTTAAGCTTATACATGTCAGTCAAGAATACAGGAACACACACTCTGTTAGAAACTTTAGAAAATGAAATTTAGACCATGTGTAGTACAAAATAAAGAATCCAACTGTTGCAGCTGGTTAGATTGCAAGTATGATTCATCTGGAAGATAAAGTAAAATCGTGTTCTGCACCAGTTTAGTTGCAGCTGTTGCTAATTCAATTGCCAGCTGTGTATCACTTGTAGGATAATTGAGGGTATGCTTTCCACACCTTGAATGCTGTTATTTACCTAAGCCACAGATTTGAAGTTGTCTACACTTGAATATGCACATGTGTATCACATTTTAGAAAATGGAGTACTTGGGTGGATAACAAGGTGGTTTAATTGCATTCATTATCCTTATCATAGTTTGTCTCTGGGGAAAATGCTACTCTAAATTTTCCGGATTGGCTTCAAGATACAAGTGGGTTTTATTAGTGGGTTTATGTTTGTTTTGGGGTTGGTTTTGGGTTTTTTTGAACTTCAGTTATTTTTAATAGTTGTGATACCTCTTTTATTTATTTTTCATTTCACCACTGTGAATTGCTTAGTCATTTAAAAATTGTGAGATAGTGGTGTATGAAATATTCTACCAACAGAAAAGACAATTATATTTGACTGACCAAGAAACACCTGAGGATAGTTTTTGTTTGAGGAATGCTACAATATTGACACATAACAAGTTGATATAAATGTGTTTGGAAATGGGATCGAAAGTCTGCTTAAGTGATAAAGGCAAGCATATTAAGACTGTTTGGCAAACTGTAATTTTTTTATTACAGTACCAGAAGGTTACCTAGGATATTTTGTTTGTTTCAGTGAATTGATTAATCAGTGTAAGGGGGCAAATAGCTTGGAGTATCTTTTGGAAGAGCTGTAAAACTGAAGGAGAAGAAAATAAGTCAATATTTCACCTTTGTTGGTCTAATGACAAGAAGTTGGGAACAGTTTAAAGAGATTTTGTTTTACAAGAAGAGACCAAGAAAAAAATACAGATCTACCTTTTTTTTTTTTTTTTTTCTAGAATAGGACTGCTGTCATCACATAGAACCTAAATCTAGTAGTTCTTACTATTTTCTGAAATAAGCTGGTTACTCAGTGGTTCCAAACAGTAATTTTTGTTATTTTTTATTCATAGGATAAGGTCTTTAAGGCAATAAACCATCATATAGATAATTGCATGCAATTTTTTTAACAGTTCAGTGTGATGTTATGTGCACTCATAATATATCAATAATTATTGGCATTTATTTCACTGCTGTAGGTGAAAATATTTGTGTTGGCCTCAAAAGCAGTATTTTTTTATTCAGAAATGGAAGGAAAAGTGAGTTGCTTAAGAGTTTATAATATATCTTGAAAACATTTTTTGCATTTATACATTTACTTTCAATTTGCTTTTCAATAATCAAGATTTTTCTTTCTAGGTTTGTATTTTAGTTCATTCATAGTTTCAGCTCAGTGATTTTTTTAGTTTCATTTTTATTATCATAAGTAAGGTTATCATGATAATTATCTTCTCCAAATAATTTAACATACTTTTGTTCTTTATTAATTTTAAATAAAAAACTTAACATTCCAACTCAATTTTTATATGTTATTTATTTTTCTCCAATAATGCATCAAATATATATATAAAAAATCTTTTACTGTTAGAAAAGAAAATTAAGGGAAAGGGGTACATATTTATTGTTGAAGAATTCAGACCAGGTGAAACTACAGTCACTTCAGACAGTGCACTTGATATTGGCTTAAAGGAAGACAATCATTTGGAAACTATTCAAATGGAAAAAGCATCACACCTTTTCAATTACCATATATTTCTTAACTTGTACTTTGAATTATTAAATGAGAATGTTCTTCCACAAAATTAATCTTACATTATTTGAAATAACTTATTTTACTTAAAATGTTTATGAAGGAATAAAATTCAGCTAAAGTTTGTGATGGGGAAAATAAACTTTAAATAGATGACTTCAGGATAATCATGATGCAGAAAGGTAGATTTTTTTTTTTCTTTTAGACCTTTGTGCTTTATTAGTTTTTCTTTGAGGGACATTTAGATCTTTACTTAGGCATTTTGGGGATTTTATTTTGTTACTTAGGACGTTATAGGATTATTATTATTGGGACATTATTATAGGATGTCTTATATTACACATGAGGTACTTCATAAAAAAAGATACTGACTGATTAAAATTCAAATGAAAAGTGATAAAATTCATTTTTTAAACTAATATTACAGTTCTGGGAAAAATTCTGGACTACCTATTGCATTTACTCCCTGTATGTTCCATGGTTATGACCTTATGGTCTTATGGATGTAATCATAGGCTTTGAATTTGCATTCTGTTTTCAAGTGTGCTAAAATTGTACTGACATCTCAGATAGTTTATTTAAGCAAAAGACCTGTACATATGGCAAGCATAGTGTGAAGAACAATTTTGTAACTAGTTCTCATGCACACTGCTGCACTGAGCTCAGTCAATCAACACCATCTTGGCACAGTGTCAGAACAGAATCTGCATAGCTATTATAGACCATCAGTATGTATTTTCCTATAATTGATAATTACTTTTTTACTACTTTTATATAGAATGAATTCTTCATCTACATTTTTCACTGCATGCTTAGGATGCTCTTGGCTTGTTTTCCTTTCTAAACCTCGTTTAACAAGGCTGTCTGCTTCTATTTACGAGTCCCTCCTGAACTGGTTTGCCAGTATGTAGTGAAGGTGAAAGTACAGAAGAAATCTCAAAAGTCATTAGGTTTGTACTTTATTTGTGTGGAAACTGCTTAAAGAGTTGAATGGGGGAGCAGCATCAGTGTTCCCTTGAGCGGAGGACAGACAGGACAGGACTTGAACATCACCCACACTGTTTGTAGCAGTTCATCAACCAGGCATCATTTTTTTTCTAACTATTCTTTCAGTGCACAAATAACCAGGCACAGCATGTGCAATCTTTTGTTTACTAGGAGTGTGATAGGGATGTTGGGGAGCTGATGTGATTGTCATAAAAATAAGAACAAAGGATGTTTTCCTGTTTGTGAAACAACTTGTTCGTATTGTGTTTTTACTGATAACTGCTAATAAAAGGTATTAAAAAGCCTTATGTGCTTTTATTGAACACACCAAGTAATTTTTAAAGAAAAAAGGCCTATAGGATTGGCATGCTATGGCAAATTTTGTATTTCCACCTAAAATAATGGACTGGTGACCTACTCTTTCTTCTGAAAGACCTTCTAAGTATGCATGCAAGACTTTTGGAATGAGATGTGTTTTCTCAAAATTAAAAAAAGTACATAACGGAACATAATGTTAGCGAGAGAAAGATTGGAGAGGGAGATCAGCACTCCTGAAAACCTCTAGGAATATGTGTCGATCAGAGACAAATCAAGAGCTGAGATACTGGGAGAGCAATTTGTCTTATGTATGGTTTGCCTTCCAAGGCTGACTTGAGTTGCACTAAAGCATATCTGAGATAATAGGTTTCAGCTACTCAGTTCTGGAACCTTTTCAATTGTTGTTAGGCAATGCAGAATACCAGAACAGTAGATGTAAAATTGTTCTTATGTTTCTGGGAGGCAGACCTAGAACTTAAGATTCAGAGTTAAAAATTCTCTGGGCTCCAGTATGAGGAACAAAATATTTATTTAAAAATCATTTTTGCTAGTGAGTCTGGACAGAGCTTTTATAATCGATGGAAAGTCTGAGCTGTTACCAGACATCTGTTTTCCTCCACTGACCCTAAGGAAGGTCTAAATGACTAGCTGATGAAGATATTTTAAAGGTCTAAATTTTGGCAGATTAATACATCTTCAATCTCTTAAATTACTTTATGGAGACTGAAAGTGTGTGTGTAAACGTAATCCCTATCAGTTCCATTTTCCAAACCCTCTGAATGTGCTAATAATTTTAATAATGTTGTGAGTAAATTCAGATACTTAATAAGACTACATTTAAAAAGTTCCTTTCTAAGATGAACACAGTACAAAATATGGAAATTATAAAGCATAAAACTGAATTATTAAAATAATCTGATAAATTCACTGACTTTTATTTTTGGTTAAGATTTGTACAGACATTTTTCATCGTTTCAGTACCAAAGAGAACTTGGAGATAACATTGCTTCTAAGAAGTCTTTATGATGCTGAGTATGTGAAGGGCCCAGTTAACCCATAAACAGGGGGTACTGTAGTGTAGCCTAGGAGTTCTACAGCCTTAGTAACACCAGAATGAATCTAGACTTTGATCTTTTTTTTAACGGATAAAAAATTTTTTTTTTGAGATTTTGGTTGCTTTTTTACGTTTTGGTCGCTTTCTGGGTCTTGGGATAAGAGGAGGACTACTAGTATATTACTTTTCATATGTTGCTCAATATCTTTGCAGTCATTAAGATGAAAAGCGTCCTCTTTATCCTGAAAATGAAAGTTACTCTGCATTGTTGTATTCCTCCCCAAAAGGTTCTTACTCCATTATAAGAAATAAAAGAGGAAAATAGAAGCAAACTCTCAGCTTATAATTTCTATATTCTTCCATAGAAAAAGAAGTAGTACTTCAGCAAGAATATATTTGTTTCTACCTCCTAGTAGTTTTGCAGGAGCAAAGGAGGAGAAAGACAGGAGAGATCCTAAATGGCAATTCTTATTTCAGAGAAGATAGAACTAACTTATAGAGTGCACAATAGAGAGACTGTGCAAAAATATCATTTTGGATGCCAACAATCGCAGGTAAATTTTGGACTAGAAAGAGGACATATAAATAGCTAATCTAAGTATTAATTGAAATGCCTGTTAGAAGAAATCAATTTTTAAATGGGAGAGTCCAGTGCAACAGGTGGTAGTGATGATAATTTTTTTTTCCATCCTTTTTCCCAAGTGTTTATATTTTTCATTTTACATAAGATTTTTAGTAAAGTTGGCTTCAGTAAAGTTGTCCATGTTATCTACCTAAATGAAAGAATGTTGAGCACAATAGTTCGACAAAATTATCAGCATGCTGTCTGTGTAAGTGAGGGAGTGCATAGCATAAAACATGTGTGGGTGTGTTTACACAGAAAACAGTTTGTTTGGCTTATTTGTGTTTGTCACATGATTTCACATGGGCACTAAGAAAAGAAATACTAAAATTTAAAAAGTGCTCTCTGCTAGAAGATAGTCACTGGCTGTATTCTGTGCCCCTCTTGTACACATATCCATCACAAACCAGATTCTGGTCTGGCTGAGGCGATAATTTTACTTCACTAATTTTTTTTACCCTGAGGAGTAGATCACATAATTGGCTTGAAACAGAGTAATCTGGGTAACTGCAACTGTTGCAAAACTTAATATATAATTAAAAATACTTAAAGAGTACTGAAGGCTTGATGGTTTATTTCTTCCTTACATTGTGCAGTTCTGTCACTTTTGCAAAATGTGTGTAAAACGTCACAGGAATTGAGAAGCATCAGTAACTAGCTGGGTACAGAAAAGTTCTTTATGCTTTGAAGTTCCCTGAGTGCTGGTGCAGCACTTTGAAAAATTCCTTAATGACTGAGTAGCAGTTCTTAAACTAGTGATTTGGGAGTCCCCTGCTAGCACACTAATGATTCAGACAGCAGCATTAAATCAGTGGCTTTAGTTTAAGTATTTCTTGAATGTACATAAAGTCTCACTTTATTGGGAATTGAACTAACTACCTGCAGTCTGAAAGGCAATAAGTTATGCACTTAAGCAAAGGTGAATTACTAGTAAAGAGAAAAAATTTTCTCCTGCATGTGCTTTCTGAAAGCTCTTAGCTGTTTGGCTAGAAGAGTTGTACAGCGGTTTTTGAAGCTTCACATACTGAACCTTGGCTGTCCTTGGAGAGATCTTTTCTAACAATCCTCAGAAAATAAAGTCACTCGCAGAGATATCGTAATAAAGGCTTTTGGAAGACAGAAGAGACAACACTTCAACACTGTTTCACAGATTCATTAAATTCCCCTAATCTGTTTAGCAGCTGCACTCTTCTATTCTCTGACAGGAACTTTACAATAAAATGAGAACAGTACTATCAGAGTAGAGTCTACCTTCTGACTGTGTTGATTTCCTGCAATTTTTGTTTAAATATTAAAAGCCTCTTTGTACGCATAATTTTGTGAATTTGCCTCCCACGGGTTACACTTATAAGAAGACCATTTGATAAATACTTTCACAATTTTAGATTTTATTGTTCTCAGTCCATCTCTACAAGCAGAAGGTCAGCCAAAAATATCAGAATCACTGCATAGATGAGCTAGGATCTCCTGAGCAAACTTGTACACAAAAAGGAAGCATACAGAAGGTGGAAGCAGGGACAGGTGATCTGAATGGAATATAGAGGCGCTGTTTGAGCCTGCAGAGATGTCAGGAGGGACAAGCCCATATGGAACAAAATCTGGCCAGGTATGTCAAAAGACAGTGAGGAGGATTTCTATATGTACATAGGTGATAAAAAGAAGAATAGGGTAAATGTGGGCTCTCTGCTGAATAAGGTATTTTTCTTAGTTTTAATTGTCAAAACCAGCCTTCATAAATCTCAAGCCCTAAACACATGGGAAAGCCTGGAGCACAGAAGGTATACTCATTGTGGAAGAGGATCAGGTACTTAATACCTGAATATTTATCATAGATAAGTCCATGGACCATGACAGAACATCATATTTGACCAAACAGATCACCTTACATGAGAAAATTACTGTCTTGGTAGATGAGCATAGAGCAGTGGGAAGTCAGCAAGGTTACCTAGGTTTCAAGGGATTTGACACTCTTTCCTGGATGATCCTCATAAAGAAACTAGTGAAGTAAGTATTGGATGAACACACATTGAGGTGTACTTTGAACTGGCTAAAGGCTGGACCCATACTGTGGTGGTCAGTGGTATTAAGTCTAGTTGGAGGTCAGTAAATAGCTGTGTACCCCAGGGGTCAACACTAAGTCCAGTTCTTCTTAACATCTTCATTAATGATCTGGATGATGAGGCAGAGTTTACCCTCAGCAAGTTTGTTGATGACACAACACTAGGAGGAGTGGCTGCCAGGCCAGTGGTTGTGATGCTATCCAGAGGAACATGGACAGGCTGGAGAAATGGACATGAACTTTATGAAGTTCAGCAGGGGTAAATGTGAGGTCATGCACTTGGGGAGGAACAAATTGAGGCACCAGTGTATGAAAGGGGCTTACTAGCTGGAAAGTGAGCCACTCAGAAATCTGATGGTGCCCTGGGCTGCTTTAGAAGCATTGTTACAGATGAACTGTGTAACCTGCCCAATGGATTTGGACAACCCAAATATAAAGAAGTGTCTACAGATAGATACAAAACAATATAAAGCCAGCAGATGAAAGGATAAAGAGATAACAAATAAAGCCTCTTTGGGAGAAATGAATACACAGAAGATTCCATTGGTCACAGAAGAGACAATACTATCTTAAATTTAAAGAAGAATAAGACTTTTCTCTTTAAAAATACTTGATTTGGTGTGTTTTTTTTCTTTTTTTTAAGTTACATTGGTATAAATAACTTTGTTTCAAAATTTTATGTATATGATTAAGTTTTTATCTCTTGATATAAGACTAATAGCCTCCTAAAATTTAAATATTGCTTCTCATATTTTTGACTCTGTTCTAAAATGCCAAAGTGGTATGGAGAATGCTTTCTTGACAATCAATTTAATTTTCTTGAAAAGAATTCAGAGCAAAGACTGATTTTGTGCCTGCAGATGCTGATGGATTCTTTCCCAAAATGAAAAGAGAAAAGATAGACTAGAAGAGGTAGAGTCTCTGTTCCTTTTCCTTGATCAGCTGATGAAGTCAGTGAGTGTACATTTGTCCAATAATATTATCAAAAAGAAGAAAAATCTTTCTTCCCATATATCTCTTCAGTGAGTGCTGTGTTCCAGGTTTATTAAAGGAGGTATTTGTAAACTTCAGAAATCCAAAATCATCCAACATTATTCAGGTCTTCTAGATAGTGTGCACCTCCTTTGCTGTAAAGAAGAGAAAGAAAATTCCAAGAAAAACAAGTGAAGCAAGGGAATAATTTGTGCTTCCTTAGAGGAAATTTTGTGTTTCACCTGAATTTCTTCCAAATAAGATAAGAGCACTTGCCAATACAGGCAGGATGGCATGCTCACTAAAATACCAGAATCATGCTGCTTCTCATGCTCTTTCTCCCATTTTTAAGCATTATATGATGTCTCTAATGAAACACTGTATCTATCACTTCAGGCTTGCAGTTTCTATCTTCTTTGGATATATCAGATTGAAGGAGAACATTATTTCTAACAAATTTTCAGATTTTTTCATAATAGATATTTAAACCTTGAATAAAGTCTTTTTATCTCTCATGATAGGCAGTCATTCTTTGTAGCATATTTCTTATTGTGGTATGCTGACATTCCAAGGATAGTTCTTTACTATCGCATTATACAAGCCCCAGCAAGAGTCTGACCCACTCATGAACCAAAGAAAGGGAATAAAAGACAAGGGAAAAAAATGTTGGTATCCATATCTGATAGGATAGAAAACTGAAGCGAAATCTGCCAAAACAGCTCATGATCATAAAGCAGTAAATGATTTATCAGACTATTAATCAGTGAGTTTTCTCACCTCAAAGTTGTATTCCAGTAGGCAGACAAGTCTTTCCTTTTTTTCTTTACATTTTTACTTACTGTATTTTTGGAATTAAAAGAACATTTTAGTCAGAACTATAACTCAGCTGAGGAAAACAAAGTATTTTTCTGCTGTTCTATAGCAAGCACTGTTGTATTCCCAATCTCTTTCTTTTTACTCCTAAGACAGAGGAGCAGGCTGCTCTGCTCTCCAGATACACAGACAACTGCAGCATACACTAAATAAAGCCTTCAGTTGTTTCAAGTCATTCTCTTTCCTTCAAGATAAAGATTGTTTTCAACATCAAGTCAATTTGTGGGAAATGAAAAATTGCTTTGTAACCTCACTGAGCAGACCAAGACCCAGTTATACTTTATGAAGAAGAGACATATGTCAGTGTGTAATTTAAAATATACTGTGAGACCTTCTGTGGGCTCAGAAATTACCTTCCAAGTCATAGCTTAAAAAAGTTGTTTGCTTCCTTTATCTTTGGATGTCCCTTTTCATGTGAAGAACATCATCAGACTTCAAGCAGTCTGAAGGAAAGCAGAGCTTTTGCTTCTATATACCCAAGGCAAGCTAAATGCTATCAGTCTTGATTGTTTGACAGGAAAATAAGCTCATACCAGTTTTTGCTCTCACTATTGTTCTCTGAAGAAAATTTATGATACTGCTATGGTGAATCTTCGTTGTTTCTCTGTTTTCTATTTTGTCCTGTTTCTGCTTAATACAATTGTACTCCTCTTTCTTGTGTATTTGCCTTTTAGTAAGTCTGGGGTTTTTTTCTCCTTGTGCTAGACATTTAGTTTTGTCCTTTTAGTGATATAGATTAAAATGTCACTGCAGACAGAAGTCTCAGACTGAATTGAGAGTAAGTAATAGTTAGATTCATCCTGAATTTTAACAACAGAATATATTTGAGTCAGAAAATGCAATTTTTCTAAAGCAAGCTCCACTGAATTTGATAAAATTTTGTTTTGGGAAGCTGTGAAATGCTCTGATGAGCAATTATAGCAATAATTGAATATTCTTACTTTTATCTGACTTTGTTATCAAATGTCTAGAGGGACTAGATTAAATCCAAGGGTTTCTTCTAGTCTGAAAAGAACATAAATAAATAAATAAATAAATTTAAATATTTTACTAGTATAGATACATGTGGTACTGAAATGGTGTCTCTTAAAGTACGGTACAGTAGAAAACATCAGCTTTCAAAGTTTTGAACAAATACGTGAACAACAAAGGTGCCAACTTAATGGGAACCTTTAAAATACCAAAACAGACAAACAGTAGCCAATCAAAGTGATGAGAAAATAAAACAGAAAAAAAATTTAGCAGACTGAAAGAACTGGGCATTTTCTTAATCTCAGCAAATGCCATAAAATCAATAAATCTGATGTAAATACTCCAACTAATGTAACAATACGAAGGTGTAAGGATTTCTGTGAGAGATTAGAAACTACTTTTAAATATGTGCTCTTGCTCCATGAAACAATACTTTTGAAGACTTTTACTTAATGTATTTATATAAGAAAAAGAAGGATGTAAACATGAAAGAAAGGACCTGCTTTGTTGCCACTTTTCACCAAAACTGATTAAAAAATACATAATTCAAGCAAGAGTTATTTTTACCACTGTCACTCCATTATCTTGTTTCCAACATACCATGCAAATATTGCAGCATTTTGATGACAATAGCCTATGGACGAAGAGACATCAATTATCTTGAAACTTGCAAGTCTCAAAAATTGTTGTCAAAAGGAGAAATAACAAAAATTACATGAGACTCCTTTATATTATAATTTGAAAAAGTAATAGAAAACCCTCAAGTCAAGGCCACTCTGATTTATAGATATTTATAAATCAAGATTTTGCTTTAGTGGGAGCAGTATGATCATTTTAATTTTGTGAATCTGAAGTAAACAGTCCCATAGCTCTCAAAAAATCTTAAATGATAGCATAATATATTCCACTTCTTCACATTGTGAATGCTGGATGCCTTGTTTTAGTTTCTGTAGCGTGCATTGGCTTTCATGTATCCAAACACATGTGTGTGTGATTATATACTTTTGGTTTTGAGAAGTACTGAAGTAAAAAGACTTAGAATCAGCTATTGTCAGAAATTTGTTTCCTGACTTCTTTCTAACTAGCTACATAGCTGGCTTGTGGGTATGAGTGAAGCTCTGATGAATTTTTTTATTTGTTTTTCATTTCTATTTTGGCTTTGTGTAGCTTTTATTACTTTCATTTGAATACTGTCTTCATTAGTTTCTTCCACATTGTACTAATATGACGCAATCATCTTCCAAAACGGAGTTCATTTAGTCATTATGCATGCAAACACTTCAAGCAAGCTGTGTTCTGTGTTGTTTTTATTTAAAATAACTTATTTGTTGTCTAGATAAACAAAATAATTTAAACTGAGGAATAACTCACAGGATGACTACAATAAGAGAAGTGTTTTAAAAATAAAGTTCTAACAGAATCACAGAATCACAGAATCACAGAATCACAGAACGGTCTCTTCTTAGTGAAAAAAAAAAAAAAATCTTTGTTATAAAATTGACCTTTTTTCCCCATTGGTTTGATAATCCATGTTTTCTATTTCAACAAATGCTTAAAATTGGCCAAAATTCTTTAAGAAAACTTAAACCATTTTAACAATGATATTTACTGTAGTAGTTTGTCTCTGATTTCACTTTATCGCATGTGTTGTTTTTCACTGCTTATACACTCGACATGCACTTCTAGAAATGTGCAATGAGTGTTAAGATGCACCCAGGAGCTATGCCTCCTGAATTTTACATGGTTATGGAAATAAAATAAAAACATAATAACCATACTTGTTTTCTACTTTCTTTTCAATTCTTTTCAGCAAATAAAAAATTATGATGACATGAAGGAGTAGGAGGTATGACAATTCACTAGCTACTCTTGCTACATTTTTCATAGAACCATAGAATCATAGAATGGTAAGGGGTTGGAAGGGACCTTAAAAATCATTTTGTCCCAACTCCCACTGCCATGGACAGGAATGGCTTCCACTAGACCAAGTTACTGAAGGCCTTTATCCAATCTGGTTTTGAACACTGCCAGTTTGGGGCATCCATAACTTCCCTGGGCAACCTGTTCCAGTGTCTCACCATTCTCACAGTAAAGAATTTCTTCTTAATATCTTACCTAAATTTCCCCTTTTTCAATTTGTACCCATTACTCCTTGACCCATTGTTACAGTTCCTGACAAACAGTCCATCTCTGGCTTCCCTGCACACCTCCTTCATATACTGGAAGGTTGCTCTGAGGTCTCCTCTCAACCTTCTCTTCTCCAAGCTGAACAGCCCCAACTTTCTCTGCCTGTCTTTGTAGGGGAAGCGATCTAGTCTTATCAGTTTTGTGGCCCTCCTCTGGACTTGCTCCAACAGTTCCACATCTGTCTTAATTTGGGGACACCAGAACCATACATAATATTCCATATGGAGTCTCACAATAGCAGAGGAGAGGGGGAGAATCACTACCTTCAACCTGCTGGCCGCTCTCCTTTTGATGCGGTCCAGGATTCAGTTTGGCTTTCTGGGCTGTGAGCTCACACCGCCAGCTCATGTTGAGTTTTTCATCAACCATCACCCCCAAGTCTTTCTCAGCTGGCCTGCTTTCAATCACTTCTCTATCCAACCTGCAGGTGTGTCTGGGATTGCCTCGAGCCAAGTGTAGCTTGCATCTGCCCACCTCTCGGCGTGTCAAGGTACCTCTGAATAGCATCCCTTCCCTGCAGTGTGTGAACTGCACCACACAGCTTGGCGTCATCGGTGAGCTTGCTGAGGGTGCACTTGATCCATGTTACTCGCAAAACTGTTGAACAGTATCGGCCCCAGTACCAACCCCTGAGGGACACCCCTCATCACTGGTCTCCATATGGACAATGAGGCACTGACTGCAACTCCGTGCATGCAACTATCCAGCCAATTCTTTATCCACTGAGTGGTCCATCCATCAGATCCATGTCTCTCCAGCTGAGAGGCAAGGATGTCATTTGGGACAGTATGAAATGCTTTGTATAAGTCCAAGTAGATGATGTCAGGTGTTCTGGCCCTATCTATCCACTCCGTAGCCCCATCACAGAAGGTCAAATTCATCAAGTATAATTTTCCCTTCATAAAGCCATATTGGCTGTTACCAATCACCCCTTTGTCTTCCATGTGCCTTAGCACAGTTTCCAGGAGAATCCGTTCCATGATCTAGCCTGGCCCAGAGGTGAGACTGATTGTTTTGTAGTTCCTCAAGTGTTCTGCTTTCCCTTTTTTAAAATTAGAGGCTATATTTCCCTTTTTTCAGTCATCAGGGATCTTACTTCACTGTCATGATTTTTCAAAAATGATGGATAGTGGTTTAGCAACTGCACCTGCCAGCTCCCCCAGGACTTACAAATGAATCTGATTGGGTCCCATGGACTTGTGCACGTTTAGGTTCCTTAGATTGTCTCAAGCCTGATCCTCTGCTACAGCGGGCTTAGGGTCCTCATTCTTCCACTCTCTGCGTCTGCCTTTCTTGACTTGGACAGCGTGGCGAGAACACTTGCACTGAAGATATATAAAGAATGTATCTTTATGATATTGTTCTTTCTCTAGAATCTAAATGAGCACATTTTTTTAGACTCTAGAAAGTTTGCGGTAAATGATGTAGACACATTTTATTTTAGGAATCTGTGAAATCATAGCTACATACACATCTGTTGAAAATCTGCTAAGGATTGCCTGATAGGAACATTTTTATATAGTGTCCCATTTATGAGCTTCCTTGCTGATTGCATTTTAAGAGAATGTCTCCCTGCACAGATGACATTCAGTTTTCTAATTTGCTCTTAAGAAGACAATCCTTTTTAGAGATTTATTTGCTTAAGATAACGAGGTAGGATTACAGAGGAATTAACTTCAATGCTATTAAGTGGGTTGTGTTTTTTTTTTTTTCCCTTGGGTCTAGCCTTATGCTTTCAGTTTGAAAGTAAGCTGAGATTTATTTTTCCTAGGTTACAAAACAAATTCAAGACCAGAAGACAAAAAGGCAGCTGAAGTAATAATTCTTCAGAAGAATTAAGACATCAGTGTCTTTGAGGTATGTTTGTTTTGGAAATGTCGTTAATTATTTATTAATCTTGCTGCTTTGTGTATGAGAGTAATGGTGAGTGCTTTTGAACACTAGTGACTATTTCACATCTTCAGATGTAGTTGATTTGAAAGGAAACTCCAAAATACACTTTTTTCTTTTTTTTTTTTTATAAGCATGAGGCATTAGTTTTAAATGTTCTTCTCTTTTATCTGACACTATTTTTTTGTCTAGAAAATTAGATATAGCCAGATGCAAATTAAAAAAGCTAGATGTCCTATGTTCTTTCTGATTTAACAATCAGTTTTCTACGTGCCATCGTTAGCGTAAAAAATTTACAAATAAGAAAAAATGGGAAAAAGCTGTAAAAATTTTCCATTTTGTGTACAATATAGATTGCTGTGTTTTAAATAGGTACAAGACATATTTCTCTCAACTAGATGTTAAAGAGCATGATATAGAAATAAATTGTGAATAGAAAGTCATCAGTAGGTAGAGTGAGTAATGGAGGATAAACTATGGAAAATCATCACTGACTTACCACAGGTGTAAAATAGCCTTTAACACTGTTTTTTAGTTACAAAATGTTTGAGCTCAGTAAATGGGATTTCACTTTTGTAAATGTGTAAGCCAAGCTTGTGGGGAACTAAATGTAGTTGATGTTAATTTCATTTTATGTCTAGTTATCACTTAGCATGTTAAACAGAGCTTAAACAGAGCAAATTATGTCTTCTTACATTCCAAAAATGCTGGAGATCAGAAAGCATAATTTCTATTTCATTTAGGAAATATTTGTGTGTAGCTTAATTTTCATGGGACTCCTATGAACCCTAGTTTTCTCTTTCATTCAATATATTTAGTTTCAAAAATTAAGGTTTTTTCTCTTAGAGAAGGCATTTTCTCAGAACAGTAATACTGAAACACTGCTATCTTTGATTGCTTCTATCCTCACCTGAAGCTGCCTTCTTTTTGAAGGGGATGTATCTCACCAGCATAGACTGTTGTCTCTTATATTTCCATTAGATATGTGCAAATTCTTTTGTGTTTGACCAGATAGAAAGACCACGTAGAACTTTTGGCTAGTGACACAGACATCTTGTGGCTTGTTAAGTAATGTAAGTGTATAGCGTGATACACAGATTTTGTCCAAAAATATATTTTCCACTTAAAAACAAAGCAAAATAAAAAAAAAACAAACAAAAAAAGCAAACACAAACTATTAATTTTCTCATCCTTCAAAGACTACAGTGTTTTCAGCTTTCTTTCTAAACTGCATACCTGCACAAGGCTGCTGACCTCTAGGATTCTTTCCTTTTCTTTAGATGTTTAATAAAAATTTTGCAGCCTTAGGGGTTGGGAAGTTAAGTTCTGTAAAATATCTTTGTATAATATTATTCACAATGAGTAGATTCAGAGCACCTTCTTGCCTCCTAGGATTTGTTACCACAAATACCTCTCTTTTACTGTCAGTCTTGTTTCCCTGAGGAAACAATATTTGAAGTACTGTAATATATGACAAGAGAGAAATAATCAAATATATTTTCACATATTTAACCTATTATTCTCTTACCTGGCAGAATACCTAAATTTTTTTTTGGAAAAATGACTTTAAAACTGTTGTTGAACTTTTGATGGTACTCTACACTTGTGCCAGTGACATCTGGGAACAATGTTTTCTGATAAATAAAGTCTCCATTGCCATTTCCTGACTCCCATTGAGATACATATTAGTTCCTTGGAGCACAATTTGTCTTGCAGATTGTATTTGATTTGCAGTCTAAGGATAGAAGCTTATTTTATCAGTGTTAAATACATGTAGCTGTCAGAAGCATGGTAAGGCAATATTTTTATATTCAGTCATTAGGAAAAATGTGTAAATTAAAACAGATTTCATTTTACTAGGTCTTGCTGAGGCAAGACACCAAGTAAAATATTGAATATCTTGTAATCAGTATATTTTAGCTTCAGATGTACTTGCGGCATTGATGCATTTTCACCTAACCTGATCCCTCAATGTTCCCCTGCAATGTTCATTATTACATATTTTTTACATTTTTTATTTTTTATAAAATCTTGACTTTCAGTTATGTAGAAATAATTGTAAAACTGCAGGGAAAAAGTAATATATTATGAGGAAATACAAAAGAAGCAAAACATATCGACCCCTTCTCATTCAATCTGCCAGATTATTTAATCTTGTTCAGTTTAGCATTTCTGTCATTTTTGACAGTTATATGATGGATAGGTTTCTGTCTTCTGCAGTTCAAAATCTCTGACATTTTACAGAATGGTGTAATAGTCAGGTTACCCAAGTTACTTCAAATCATTTTATTGTGGTAGATTCCATGGTAAACATCATCCTTTGTCAGAGAGGACTCTGACATGTGAGAGCCTTTATGTTATACAATAATTAGAACAAGTGAGAGATAACTTTTGTAGTAAATAATTGCTCTCCAAATATGTCCTTCCTCAAAGTCTTCACACTGGAGTTTAAAAAATGATTTTATGTTTGTCTGACATCATACTTTAATATCTTCTCCCAGTGATATAGGCCTTCAGTGCAAGGAATTACTAACAACGTTCATGATGCTGCTTTTGAAATAGTCTGCCTTACTGATTTAATAAACCCTAATGCAGTAAATAAATGGAAGAGGCTCTGTACCAGATAAGTGAAAATTCTACATGTAGCTTGTGTATCCATGTTAGGTTGTTCCATGCCTAATGGTCCAACATTTCTCTGTTCCAAACCCAGTGATTTAGTTTTGCTTCTCTGATTTAAAATGAAGTTACCTTGTCTGACCAATGCTCCTATGCATATTTTGTCTTCATATATGGTTATACACGCATGAAGCACGTGTACAATTTTGTCTAAGGTACTAATGCTTGCTGCATTTTTTTTTTAATGTATTTACCTTTTAATGTATTTACCTTTTAAAATTGCTACATGAAAATAATTTATACATAGAGCACCCTGAATTTTTATAACCTTCTTCATGGCTGAATGAAAACCTGACTTGATAAATGCAAATGGGAGTTTCAGAGCTACCTTGTCCCAGATATATATTTATGACTGGGCTAAAGGAACTCTCAGCCTTCTTGCAAGCTTGAAATGCAGAACTGATTTTCAGTGTTCCTAAATGTTGGCCTTACTTTTCAAGATATAAACTGAGAAATTAATTGCCTAAAGTAGTGTATTTTTAGTCATCACTGGATTTTAGCCTACCTAAGTACTGAAAGACTAATTGGTATTTTACTTCCCTGAAAATTCAGAAACGTTGCAGAATGTTTTGAGTGCTTTTTCAAATGGAGTTAAAAAACATTTTAAAGAAAAAGTTGATTGAAGCTTACAATAAAGAGCCAACTTAGATTTTGAATATATGAAAAGTATATTCTGAGCTTTTCAAGGTTATCTACTCTAAAAGTAATTTTAAAAAATTGCAATTATTTTGTAAAAAAAAATCACAAAAATAATTTCTTTCTTTAAAATCAGTATAAACAGATCAACATTTTTCTCAGGCTTAAGAGGATTTGATTACATTTGAAATAATGATGCAAAAGGCAAAGACACTTGATCAGAAATTTATCACCCTGTATGTTTTGAAAAGAGAAAAAATATTTTGAGACCATTTCAGATTGATCATGAGGGTCAGAAATTTTTAATAGTTTGATTGTATAACAACCACAATACACAAGCATTCTTGGAAATCATGAAAATAGCAGACATTCAACCATCTCATTCAAATACGTTAGAAATGTTTCAAGACAATTTTCTAAACATAAGGTCAAAACTTGGTAAAGAGTCTGTCATTATTATGACTAGTCTGAACTAGAAGCTAGTTTAGTTGGAACCTGTCTGCAGTTTTCTTTTGTGTGACCATTTTCATTTAAAAGTAAAAAATCTAGGTATCTTTTATCTCTTTTGTGAAATCAAGCTCATCTTCAAGTAGCTTGTGTGCTGCCTTTTGGGGTTGTAAATAAAATCATTGAATATTCATCAGGTTGTTTTCCATTGTAAATTCAGGGGCAGGTATTTCCTACTCTAGGAATAAAGCAGTGGAAGTACAGCTGAGGATTGCATGTGAAATGAAACAGCACGAGAAATCAGGAAGAAGGGAAAGAATTAATTGTATTTATCACTTCAATTGAGGAAAGTCGCAGAAGATTCCCAGCTGAAATGGCCAGGCTGCTAACCTGCCTGTGCACAGCTCCACCCTTGAGGCTGAAATAGCTCCCAAGAGCAGCAGGTGGTGAACCGGGGTCCTGGCACTTGACCATGGTGCACTGCTTTGATGTGGGCTCTGCTGCAGAAGCCATACATACCCTTTGAAGCAGCTTGGGAGTGAAAGGCAAGTTTGTTTCTCACCTGCAAAGCACGTATTAGGTGTGATCTGATCAGGAGGGGGTCAGTCATTTTGTATACAGCAGTTTGATTATAATTGGCTAGTTCTGACACTCGCTAATCTGCTATCTGCATTTGCACACTGTTTGGTTTTGTTTATAAGACTTGATTTAAAATCTAACAGACCCAAAAAGACACTGAAATTCCAAATTCTATTATAATTTTTTACTGGATATATATAATTCAAAGTGATTATTGATTTTTAGCCATTCCAGTGGAATTGCAGGAAGTGAAGAAAAAAAACACATATATGTATTTTTTATTTCAGAACACATGGAAGCTGCTTAGCACGTCACTAATAGCACCTGAAATATAGGGCTTACAAATGCACAAATATCAGTTTTACCCAAAATGTTATTATTTCTGTGTTCTCCTAGTTTTATGGGTTTCCTAGCAATATGAATTACTTTTTTCCCCAAAAATCTTTGCTTATCCTTGTGATTCTTGATGTTTAGTTCTTACAGTTATGGTTGGTTGTGGGGGTTTTTTTTGTGTGGTTTTGTGGGGTTTTTTTGTTTTGTTTTGGTATTGTTTTGGTTTTGTTTTGTTTTTTAAACTGCTTCCTTATGAAACAGCATAGAATAACTCTTTCAAAATATGGATAAAGAAAGAATATCTCTTCCACAGGAAAGAGTAGTTGGTCCTTTTGTTTCCTACAAGGTAACGAGTTTATTTTAAAAGACATTCAAGTTCAAACAAAATAGTGTTTAAATTAACCTATAGGATTGCCTCAAGAGGAATATGGACTAGCTTTCTTTTTTTCCTAAAGCTCTGAAATCACAGTGCCCAGATTTGGTCCACACTCAAGGAAATTTTTTTTATTTGTTTTTAATAGATCAGTTTTTGAATACTGAAGCTGGTCAATCTCTGCTCTTGAGATAACATTCCAGCCATCTATAGATAGCACAAAATTAACTTGAGGCGAAAGAGGGAAAACCAGAAAGGAAATACATACAATACACTGAGCATCTCTCTATCTTCTGTATTCTATGTCAGTTTTAATGGGTCTGTAATTAGGTCACAGGACTGATTGATAACAGCACTTAGCTTCCTAGGTGACATCACCCTCTGCTTCATTACCTGTTAGAGATTAAGATGTTGACACATAGAAAATTCTGCTTCCTGGCCTGAGAAAAGTAAGTAATTAGACAGCTGTAGACTTGACACTGTCTGAATTATTTACCAATACAGCTACAAAGTGGAGACTAATAGGAAGGAAGAGCACAGACAGGATGAAGAAAGTACACAGACATGCTTGCAACCCATGTGTGTGAAGGAGTTTAATTTAAAGAAACTATTTCAGAAGTAGCCTGGGATGGGACCAATGGTGAGTAAAATGATGGTGCATTTAAAATCTTTAAGCAGAAAAAGTAAGTCAAAATACTGGCAAAAAGCTATGAGATGAAACAAGAAGACAGCTTTTACAAGGAATGGTCAAATGCACAGAGATCTTGGCATGAGAGGAGAGCAGTAAGTATCCAAAGAGCATACAATTCAAAGAGAGAGTATCATAAAGAAAAAATGAGAAGGAGGTCTTATATATCTGTACATAGAAGACTCATAAATGCAGCAAAGGATGCAGCTTCGAATGTTTCTTAGTTTAAAAATATCTACTGTGTTTCAGACTAACATACGAGGATATCTGTGTGGAAAACTGTACAACCCAGTGGGAACTTTTCACTCATCTTTATAAAGTGTATTAAGATTGAGTAGCTGTACAGTCAGGCTGAAAGACCTTGATGCCATCATTAGTGTTTTTTATTATTTTGTTGTTAGGGAGCCTCTTCCTTTTTTCAGATTTTCTTTTACTTTTTCTAGGTAGTATTTGCCAAACACTGATTTTCATTTATAAGATTAAATATTTAAAACCTTACTTTTGAGATTTTAGGAATTCTGTTGTTAAGAATGGAAAAGTGATGAAGTGTATTTTTCTGATTTTTATGTGTTAAGATATATTTGTATTTGAGAGAGACTGCTGGCTGGTATAGGATGATCTTTATTTTTGAGAGGACTACAAGGAGCATGGTAAAACATGGCTGTAAGAACTCACACATAATAGTAGGAGCAGGCTGCAGAATGAATATAAATTCCTGGCTATGAGAACAGAAGAAAATAAATTTGTAAACTGTTGTAGTGGTTAATACACTAGTGCAAGACTTAAGGCTTGGAGATTTCCATAACAATTGTGACTTGAAACTTAGTGTGTGCTTGAAACTTAATGTGTGCTACATGTAAAAGGGTTGCTTGTGTTTTTGTTGTTCAGCAGGAATCCCCACATGTACATCTGCAGGAAACAGCAATTGGCTGTTGTATACATGTTTTCAAATAAATCAGGAAAGGTTGTGTAAATAACATTTTGATGCTGTTTCATACAGACTTTCATCTCATATCTATTTGCCATTTGTAATTTCAGAGCTTCATGAAATGCACTGACAATTTGTTTTAACAGCTGTGTTAGTTTTGAAGTTGTTTCTGTTGAGAGGCCTCAGTGTCATGTTTGATGTAGGAAATAGTAGGGACGTCCTATGAAATTCTGCTACAGTATTGCTCCTGAAAAAAAAAAGAAAATCAAATACACTGATTTAGAAGCACTAAGAATAGGCTTAATCCAAGTCTGAAAGCTCTAATCCAAAGTGATACAGCAGCTGTAATGAACAAGATGAATGGCTTACTGGCACCCGATGTGACAGGGGAAGAAGCAGAAATTAGATACAACGCATATCTCAAAGATTTAGAACAAGTAGCTGCATCCATTTGATGGCTAAGGCTAGGGACAATAGAACAATTTTTTTCCAAAGTGTCTTTTCAGTAGATAACTTTAAAATAAGACTGAATTCTTTGTTAGCCTGTGGCTCAGTAGCAGATCTGAATGCATCAAATATCATTGTTTTCCCTCAAGTAGAGGGAGAGCAGAAATTAAAGTAAAACACCCATGTATTAAAAAAACCCCTTCTAAAGTTGCCTTTGTTTCTGAACAATATGTTTTTCTAGAAATCACTGGTATTATTATTAAAAAAAAAAAAAAAAAAAGTAGTAGATACTAACAACCCTTGACAGGTCATCTTACTAGTCATTGGCCAGAGGTTTTATCTTATTTGCCTCCAGAGTTAAAACTGTGAGCAGAAATTGAGTTGTGAGTTGTGAGAAGAGAGCTGCTGCCCAGAGTTTCCAGCCATAGAGTAATTTGAATGGATAAAACAGAGATAAGCTTGAAACTTCATACAGTCTAACGAGATGAATATCAATATCTGGACATATCTATTTTATGCTGTCTGTGAAGACATATTCCCATGAAGAGCTTTAAAACTTGTGAATGAGAGAGATATTTCTCACTCTCCTTTCTCATCTTTCTTCCCTCTTGAAGCACATATGTGAACTAATGGAGCTTTTACTCACAGGCTTTTACTCTTCTGTTTCAAACCTTTTATTCAAGACACCTTGTACCATATTACAGAAATAAATGAGCTTTGCTGCAGTGTCATATAGGTATGTGTCTGCATGTGCTTGTCACTTTTAAACCACTTTCTACAGCAGTAGAATGATTTTTAAAGGGATCTCAATGTTTTTTTCATTGTTGCTGACTGTGGCTGATATCAGAACAGCTCTCCAAAGTGCAAGTCCTGCCACAGAGTTTTAGCTCCTTAGCAGTTCTTAGCTTTTCTAGACTCTCCCTCACTGACAGCAAACTTTCCAGTGTTTGGGAATATTTCTCCATATTGGTTGTTGTGTTTTTTTCATGTAAGGTTATATTTTGAAATAATATATGACCCCACAGTCTTTGCTTCTATTAAGGTATTCATCCAAGGTTAATTCATCTCTCCTTGTTGCAACAAAGAATTTTAAGTTGAGAAAAATTGCATGCCAAAATTTTCAATGAATATTTTAATAATGCTTTGTAATTGAATGAAAACAGTGATCTATTCTTGAGCAATTTGATCTACTTTTTCTGTAGATAATTGCAGTGAGGAGCTCCTTATTTTCATTCATGTCAAACTTTTTCAAAGTATGTGTTGAGTTTTAATTCTTCATGTTTTAGTTCCTAAAATTCCTTAGGGTATTTGAATTAGGAGACTGTGTTCATCCCTACAATATACTATATTGCACAGGTGAAACAGTTCTTGGTGTTTGAAAGGTAGAAGCCTACTGCATAAATTTTTGCCCCTCTTCTTAGTCTCACTTCAATTCAACTGGACTTCATGTTTCAAGATGAACAAGTAGATGCACAAAAGTAATTGTTTTCAAAAGCAGGCTTATACATCATCCAAATTTGAAAAATAAATGTATTATGCATAAAGAGTTTAATATTCTGTTCTGCCATTGATAGACGTGTAATCCCTATTAAAAAGATTTATGCTGAACATTGGCAGCTGATGTGATCCTGTAGCGTAAATCTGAATTGATAAATTTCACAATAAATAATTATTATTAGGATATTTCCTAATATGATGCAAAATTGTTTTTTCACTCTGAATGTTTACAGTAAAGAAATAAAAATAATACAATGTATCTAAAAATTCTGCAATGTGATACTTTTCAATAGCCTGCATATTTTACATTTTGCTACATTACATGCTCAACCATCTACCTCTCAGAGAAGAACAAGAAATATTTTGGTCACAGCCCCATAGTCTTCCAAATCTTAACAGTGTTTCATTGTGTTTCTTCTTAATAGAGTGACTCTACCAGTTTCAGAGGAAGAAAGCTTAAGCTTTGAACACTTATTATTAATCTTTGACATCTATGGTTTTCAAGCAGTGTTTAGGTTAAATGAGAGTTCATTTATGGTCTATTTCATTTAGTAAGTGCTCTCATAATTAAATGCAGATCTGTGTAATTTAGTGGTAGAAAGAGAAAGTCGTTAAGACTCCCGAGTAGGAAAAAGTGTTAACAGAACTGCAAAGGTTATAGAAATTTAGCTCCTGCTTAAGGTAAATTAAGCACAAACCACATTCCTGTAATGTGAAAGATATTGTTTAAACTGTAACTGACAAAAAAATTCAAAATTAATTTTCATTATCTGTAAACACCAAGAGCAAAAGTAAACATGTATTTAATAAATCAACACAGTTCATACAGCTTTCATACATTTTGTAATAGATTTACTTGTTGTATTAGGTATAATGGTTAATATTATTGCAAATACTCATTGACTCTAGGTTATTTAAAATTTTATTTTTTTTAATGAATGTTCTGAAAATTAACTGAATTAAAATGCATTTGCCTAGTATCTCTGGAAAAACAGGTAGCCTTTTATTGTTTCTGGTGCCTAAATTTGCATTTTATCTAAACTGTTACTTTAAGGAAGTTATAAAAATCAAAGGGCCGGCAAGCTTTATCTTTGACTTCAGTGGAGTTGAAGTTCAACATCAATTTTGATATTATTTGGAAAGTATAATAATCTAATACTAAGGAAAGGCCTGTTTACTATTAGAAAGTTAAAAATATTTTGGTTTTGGTTTAAATATTTACTTAGATACAGCTACATGAGAGCAACAGGCTTTCACCTAACCCTTGAACCCTAGCATTTTTCTCATTATTTTCTCATTATCAGCACGAATATTTTGACAAAGAATTAATTCCTAAAATATCTGATGCTTCTTCTGTAAGGAGAAAAAAGATTTTGAAAATATGTACTAGTATTCTTCTTGAACTTCTATAAACTTTCTCTGTTCAATTATGCCAGTCTAAATCTAGGATACTTTTTTGTGCTCTTCTTAATCTCGATTATCTATGCCTTTAGTTAACTCTTTCTCTTGGGCATTTTTACATTAGTTCGGTTTATAAGTTTTTCTTTTAATAAAAAATTGCTGTTCCATACATGTGGTACTGAAAGCTGTAGACTTAGAGCTCTGCTGAATTGTCTCAAGTGACCTGTTCCACAACAATGCACCTGTGCCCATATGCCTGTGCATAGGTGCTTTTTACCCTTTGGCTGTTATGATGCAGATTTGGGGTTGGGGGTGTGAGGGAGAGGGCAGCAGAGTTTGGACTAGGTGGATCTCTTAGGGTCCCTTCCAGATTCCATGGAGGTTAACCTCTGCACAGTAGCAGTCTCTTAGAGTGTGTGTGGTGTAAAGTACATTATACTAGAGCATCGGAGGAGCAGTGGAGCATTCCCTGCTCCCTCTGCTGTGGTCTGGACTGTGTCCAGCTCTGAATGCAATGGCACCGAAAAAAATCTTGCCTAACTTTCTGTTCACCACGACTTGTCCTCAAGTCATTTATCATTAGAGCAGTCTTCCATTTCTCCCTGTAAAAAATAAATAAAAACAAGGAATCAACAAAACAAAACAAAACAAACAGAAAATCCAGCTGAATTGCAGTTTCATTTCAGCACCTAATTTTTTTAGAAAATTGCCAGATAATAGAAAATATTCCAAATAAGTGATGAGATGTTTTCCTCCCCTACAATCCAAACTTTTCTGTGTTGTTTGGTCTGTAAGACACCTTCCAATTTAGATATGTGAATCTCATTAGCATGTTATTTACACTTTTTTTCAGATTAATGAGGAATTTAATTAAAATATGACCTAACACTCATCCCATCAGCATTCAACAGGCACCTCCTTTTGACATGATACATTACTGTTTTTCACTGATCCACATTTTAAATACAGTCAATTTGCAAAGCAGCAGAGAAGAGTTGGCATATTATTAGAGACAAGTTATTGAATCTGAAAAATTATGAAAATTAAAAGAATTTTCACTGAAGGAAAAGACACAGAGTTACATTCTACCTCTCTTTGAGCAATAGCCTCTCTAATAAGCTACCTAAACCTACTACCTCATAACTCAGTTTCAAAACAATGACACTTTATTTCTTGTAGTAGGGAGATAAAGATTAAAGGCAAATATTAACTGACAAATTCTTGTCATATTTTTAAATTCTTGTCATCAAGGCTCTTTACTCTGAAGAATATTATGTGGTAGCAGTGCTGGAAAATTTGTGTAGAAGTGCTAAAGCCTTGTTTCACTAGTTTGACCATGTCCTCTGGTAATGTAACTAAGCTGCCTAATGTTCAAGTACTGCTTCAGGAGTTCTTACTATGCAAAGAAAAGAAATTCTTTAGGTTTAGTTCAAGTACATTATTTGAGATAAAAAAGATTTTGTGTTCAGAAGTGTATTTAGAAATGCTATGATTCTTCCCTCTTCATCCTGTTTCTAAAATAAGTAGGTTGTTACCTTGATTACAATGTCTAAACATCAATTTCCTTAGAAAAGACAAAGTTTGTGATACTAACTCTAATATAATATATATATACATATATTATATATATATTCGTGTGTATGTATGTATTCAGTAGCATAACCCACCAGTTTGGTTTGAAACACAAGATATTTATTTCAAGTCAGTAGAAGTGCTGGTGTCAGTCCTAACCATGTTTGTTTTCTATTTCCTCTGCCATGAATGTTTGAAATATAGAATTACCTAGAGTTGTTTTTTTCCCCCCCCCCAGAGATTCTTCAAATAATCAGCATATTGCTTCTAATTGTATGTGTGTTTGTTCTGAGAACTAATTTGATCTTAAGTATTTCACTTATGTGTGTAACACCGTGCCATCGTTGCATCACATGAGACAAAGTGAATGGTAGAGGAGATCAAAAACACTGGTTCAGTTTTGTTTATCATCTGCAATGTATAAGCTCTATTGCAGCTCATTAAAATCTCCTTAAAATGCCAGTTCAAATACCATAAGAATGGCTGATATTTATGTTATCAAAACACAGATAAAAAGAGAAAATGAGGTTCACATATACACTTTTCAGCATTTTGAAAGATATTTATGTGGAAAAGTGGCTAATAGAAATAAGAGGGCTTTGCCACTTACTATAAACTCAGTGTTGTGCTCCTCATCAATATATAGTGGACTTCTTGAGGTAAACTTTCTTCAGGAAGGCTGAGAAGGTCCAGTCGTGTTCCTGCACAAGCAAAACACTGCAACTGCCATCAGTCTTTTCCTCTTGCGTTCTAAAAATCACAGTGACTGATAACTCTTAAAGTGAGTCTTCCCAGTATTCATTTGTGATGTTCACTTGGCTTTCACACACTGGCTTCATTGACAAGTAACACAGTAAAGACACATAGCTTATTACTTATGTTGCTTTGATAAAAAAAAACTTTATACTGGATTTTACTGGACTTAAGACAGTACCTTGATCATTATTCCTGGGGCAAAATATTAAATAAAAGAGCAGGGCTGAGTGTAAAGTTTTGTTCAAAACTAGACTATATCTGTTGACAGTGGGTTTCTTAGAATTTTTTTTTCCTTTGTTTGAGTTTTTGTTTGATTTTTGGTTTGGTTTTGTTTTTGTTTGTTTGTTTGTTTGTTTGTTTGTTGGGTTTTTTTGTGTGTGTTTTTGTTTTGTTTTGGGTGGGGTTTTTTTGTTTGGTTTTTGTTTGAGTGTTGGGTGGGGGTTTTTTGGTGGTGTTTTTGTGGTGGGTTTTTTTTTTTGTTTTTTTTTTTTTGGTAAGTCTGTAGTTCCTAGTTCCCACCTCCAGCGCAGATCCTGTTCTACTGACATTATAGCAATGATTATTAGGAATCATTTCTGAGAATAGAACTACCTAATACCAATCACAGGTGGGGTTATGCAGGGCTCCATCCTCAGCCCAGTTCTCTTCAACATCCCCATTTAAGTCTTGTACACAGGATTAGGAGGAATACTAAGTTTGCCAACAACACTAAATTGGGAGGAGCTGTTGACTCTCTTGAGGGTATAGAAGCCCTGTAGAGAGATCTCAAGAAATTAGATGGGCAATCACCAACTGTATGAAGTTTAGCAAGGGTAAGTGCCAAATTCTGCACTTAGGATGGGACAAACCTGGTTGTGTGTATGGACTAGGGAATGGACGCTAGAGAACAGTGTGCAGAGAGAGGCCTGAGGGTCCTGGTTGATAGCAAGTTTAGTATTGACTCAGCAGTGCCCTGGCAGCCAGGAGGGCCAACCATGTCCTGGGGGGCATCAGGCAAAGCATTGCCAGCCAGTCGAGGGAGGGCACTGTCCCACTCTGCTCTGCACTGGGGTGGCCTCACCTTGAATGTTGTGTGCAGTTCTGGCCACCACGATATGAAAAAGACATTAAGCTATTGGAGATCATCCAAAGAACAGCCATGACCATGGAGAAGGGCCCTGAGGCAAGGCATATGAGGAGCAGCTGGGGTCACTCAATTTCTTCAGCCTGGAGAAGAGGAGACTGAGGGGAGACTTCATTGCAGTCTGCAATCTCCTCATGAGGGGAAGAGGAGGGACAGGTACTGATCTCTTCACTCTCATGACCAGTGACAGGAAATGGCCTGAAGCTGAGTTAGGGGAGGTTTGTTAGATATCAGGAAAAAGTTCTTCACCCAGAGAGTGGCCAAGCACTGGAACAGGCTCCCCAAGGAAATGGTCATAGCACCAAGCCTGACAGAGTCTAAGAACCATTTGCACAACATTCTCAGGCACTTGGTGTGATTCTCATAGTAATTCTGGGCAGGGCCAGGAGTTGGACTTTGATGATCCTTGTGGGTGCCTTCCAACTCAGCATATTCTATGATTCTATGATTAATTAAAAAACCATTTCATTCTGGATCAATGAGCTAAATTTAAAGGAGTTATGTGCTGATTTTATGTAAGATGTTGGTACATTTTGAGGATGGGTAATGAAATGGGGCCAATTAATATAATCTGGTATGGCAGAATCATTACTGAGTCAACAGTATTAGTTCATGTAAGGTTTTCTTGCAAGATTTTAATTATTTCTTGGTGCTTTATGATCCATAAGAGGGAAAAAAAGAAGAAGAAACTCACATGAAAAGCTAGATTCTGTTTCTGTTGTAATTTTAGGAGTCATAGAATCATAGAATCATAGAATCATAGAATAGATTGGGTTGGAAAAGACCTCCAAGATCATCAGGTCCAACCCCTGATCCAACTCCAATTACTATATCATGGCACTAAGGGCCACATCCAATCTCTGCTTAAAAACCTCCAGGGATGGTGAATCCACCACCTCTCTGGGTAGGCTGTTCCAATGCTTGATTACCCTCTCTGTAAAGAATTTCTTCCTAACATCTAACCTAAACCTCCCCTGGCAGAGCTTGAGCCCATGTCCCCTTGTCCTGTTGTTGGTTGCCTGGGAGAAGAGACCAACC